>NW_004955472.1:7725112-7774324 GCF_000276665.1 Chinchilla lanigera | reverse complement strand
GGGAACCGAACTCATGACCTTGCACTTGCCAGGCAGGCGCTTTGCCGCTGAGCTAAATCCCCAGCCCCCTAGCTTTGTACCTTTAAGGGGCATAGGGCTAACCTGTATAGGAATAACCTCCTTGATAACCAAGCCTATTTTGCTTGGTCATTTTTTCTGCCTTCCTGCAAGTCAAGTGACTAAACATAAAGGAGAATCTGTGTCACAGAGGGAAAATAATACCCACTGGAGAGTCTAATATACAAAAAAATTTGGAGGAAGGATGAGTTATAATTCAAGTTGCCTGTTACCTAAAAGAGATCCGGACACATTAGACAGGGCTTCTGTAAGATAAATGAAAGAACTAAAATAAAATCTTCAAAACTGGTTCTTCTATTTCAAAATCTGTTCGTAAAATAACATTCATGCCATGTTAACAACATGGTAGCGAAAGACTTAAGATTCTGTTTGGCAGAAGGGATAGAAGGAATTGTTACAAATTTAGCTAGATGCCAGTTAAGACTAGATGACAATAGCTGAGCTAACTAACCAAACTGAAATACCTCGTTTTCTGTTTTCTCATTTTCAACAGATACTAGAGGAAGTCCAGGATGACGTGAAGGTGAAAGTATTTGATACAATCCATAAACTCAATCTGATTTTTTTAATCAAAGGAAAATAGAGTTCACTTTCAATGTAAAATAGAATGTCTCATTCATTCATTAGCTTCTTGTTAAAATGGACTTCCCCTTGGTGTGCTGGAGGTGGGGGGAGCTGTCCTAGTGATTGCCTAACCCCTTAACACCCCCCCACCCCCTGCCCCCCGCTTGCACCAAGGACAAAGCAGGGACCTTGTGTCTCAGGATTAGGGGAAATGGTTAAGAAGGAGAGGAAAAGAAAATTGCTTTTCCAGCTTCTCCAACTTCCCATGTAGTCCACAGAGAAAAGCAAGCATCCCTTGGGAGGAAATAACAAAAGTGCCAGCAGTAGATGGATTGGTGAAGGCTGCATCTCCAGAGCGTATTGGAGCTGCTGCCTTTACAGTATCGCAGTAAGCTCCTGTGTTTATCAGAAGGCCAAACGCTGGTCCCCTGCTGGAGCCCTACCCTTGAACCCACTCCCTGGCTCAGTACCTTTTCCTGCCAGAAACATCAAAGACAAAGAAGGGGGTCTGCAGAAGCTGTCAGAGTACGTTTGAGGTAGTTAAAACATAGACGTATTCACGAGAGACCCAAAGACACAGCTAAGTGAATAGGAGGTACAAGTCTGACAAAACCACTCACTTCTCTACAGTGCCCCCCCACCTCAGCCCAAGGAAAAAATGCAGTACTAGACGGTACTTCTACCCAGTACTATTTCATTGAGGGTAGGCCAGATTTCTGGCACAGATTTGCTAGTACACTCTGGTTTGTCAGTTTTAATTCCTAAACCGCTTCATCAGCTCACTGAGCACTGCGGGCCCTGTCTCTCACCAGTAACCTCAGCCAGCCTGACACTGAGCAAGCCCTGATGCGGTTCTCTTAATTATTGTCTCAATAATTAAAGAGAATGGGATATGATTTGGTGTATGAGCCAATGAAAATAATTTAAAAGAACATGGTCAGACTGTCTGAAATGCCGTATCAAGCTAATGTGTTAACATAGTGTGGCCACCGCCTCAGAGATTGTAATGCTAACAAAAAGGGCGTTTCCAAATGAAGACAAAATTCACCACTAGCATACTGTACCTCAATCACGTAAAATCTCTGGGGTTTCCCAGTACCACATATAGGTCAGACCTCTTTTCTGTTCTCCAGTAGATAGACTTCACTCCTTCTCTTCCATCCTGGTAAAAGTACCGCGACACAATATGGTTAAACATTTCTTTAATCTTTACTAAGATAGCTGTAGAACTCTAATCTCGGGAAAGGTATCCCTCTCGTGTTGGAAGAAATGCATCCCTTGATTTTGCTCCAGCTAGTCTCTCACTTCCTGTGATTCTTTTCCTGCCCAACATTATCCCTCTGCTTTATTTTGTTACTGAGCAATGTGGTTAGGAACGGGTGAGTCTAAATAAAGAAGCACCTCTGCTGCTCAGTATCTCGAGGACCTTGGCCAAGTCATGCAGTCTCCATGAGCCTGTTTTTAGTGGTAAGGGACTCAGCTGTATGTGTGAAATTGCTTCAATGTACAAAATACATAAATACTATATGTTTTAACTTTCCAAACACTATTACCTCTACACAAACATCTGCAGGAGTGTTCTTTCTTTCTTTCTCAGAAGATTATGTTTTAGAAACATAGTTACTAAATTCCTCTTAAGAGAGGTCCCTTCTCTATGGAAGACTAAGTCCTCCACTGGTGCTTACCATTCCATTCCAAATGCTTTTTGTGTTTGTTTTTTGAGACAAGGTCTCACTGTGTAGTTCAGGTTAGCCTGGAACTCACTTTGTGGCCCAGGCTGTCCTTAAACTCACCATAATCATCCTGCCTCAGCCTCACAAGTGCTGGGATTACTGGTGTGCACCACCATGCCCAGCACCATTCCAAATTCTCTTGGAATCTCCCTCTACTGTTTTTCTCCTATGGCTTTAGCCTTCTCTCCATTAATGCCACTTTCAAAGTTCTTGAAAGACTATATTAAATCACACTCTTTCCTGAGCACCATTTCCTTGACTTCACTGAAACTGCTCTTGTTAACATAACCAATGATATCTTAATTATTAATATAAGTGGACTCTACCTTTATTTCTGTATAATTTCTATGTAATATTTAACATTATTAACCATGTCCCTCTTGAAACTTCTCTTCCCTTAGAGTTATGATACCAGTTTCACTTAGTTCTCCTTTTTATCCATCTTCATTTTTCCTACATACTTTTTTTCTGCTTTACAAGAGGCTTAGGAGGTCAACATACGAGATTAAAGAAATCCTTTCCTCTTAGCTCCTATAATTGTCTCAGACGCAAACTGTGATAGTGATTTTGTGATTGGGATAGCTATGTAATGAACACGATCTCTACTACTACTGCAGTCTCAGTCCAGAAGAGCTGCATTTCAAATGTGTACTGGCCACATGTGGACAGTGGCTATAACTTTTATACCATGTGTTTAGGACTTAAGGATTTTTTTTTGTTGTTGTTGTTGTTTTTTTGTTTTTTTTCCGGTACTGGGAACCGAACTCACGACCTTGTGCTTGCCAGGCAGGCGCTTTTGCCGCTGAGCTAAATCCCCAGCCCCTTAAGGATTTTTATTCACTTACAAGAGGATGAGCTACTGGAGGAAACCAAAGGGTAGTTGTGTTAAATAAAGGAAGTCTGCCCTATAAGGGGGTGGGCTTTTCCTGTATGAGATTATAATATTAAGTAGGACTTTTTGTATTTCTTTATTTATAGACATATTTCACTGAGTAATCTTAATTGGTCCAAGGATAACTTACGTATGTAAATATTTTTAATAGAAATATATTAAATATTTTCTCTTGAATGGAGTTTGCGAAAGAAACTAACAAATATTATGTCAACTCAGAAGTTGAAAATATTCAAGGGGTTTGTGAATTGTGTTTAGTATTAAAAACATTTATAGCCTGTGTTCATAAATATTTCATATGATGACATTATCAGTGTTTTCATTTATCCCTGTGCTTATGTAGTAAACTTTTATACTAACACTGGAAAGCTCTGAATTATAGAAGCTATTCTAAGAAGCACTAAATGAAGATATCTTTGAAAAGGATCAGTGGATAGATGAGCTTTTTTGAAATCTCTACTGATCCCATCTGTTCTATGAAAAAGTAATACATCAGAAATTCTGAGTATACCATAGTACTTAAAATAATATTTAGACTGGAAGCTACTGAGACTTTAGATTAAGTTCCATGTAATTCTCCACATACATTTATGTTAATGACATGACTTCTTGATACTCAGCAAAGTGTAAAACAATGTGTACTGGGCCACGCAGTAAACTTGTTAGAGATTCTGTTGCCTTGCGAGATGCGATGCTCTCCCTGCCCCCTTCTCAGCCGTGCTCTGGCTCCCCAGGCCGTCCCTCACCTCCCAGGGCTCTGGCACTGATCTCTGCAGAGGAAGGAGTGGTGAGGAAGCTAAGTGGGTTAAAACAATGGGCAGGGGAAGAAGACAGAGTAAGCGAAGTGCCTTGTGACCTTAAAATAACGAGCTGTGTTTTCCTGTGTCTGGTGAACTGTCTTTAAAGACAGTTCCAAAAACGGAGCTGTAAAAATCTTGAGAATAAAGGCAACATCCTTGGCCTAAGAGCCTGCCCTACCAATTTGGCTCCTTTGAAGCACATGATACTTCTGAATGTAGATGAAAAGCACGTTTCGGTACATTTGGAAGACGAGAAATGGGTATGAGGTAAGAAACAGTGCGTGATAATCATTGTCACATTCCGAAATCATTTCAAAGAATTAATAAAAATACAGTATTTCTCCTCCCATCTTTTATCAAAGGATAATGAGGACTTCTTGGCTGTGATGGACATAAAATTTCGCCTTTGTTGATTCATGGTGAAACTGCTTTGTACATATAAATTGTCCAAAAATTTGATGTTTTAAACATTGATGCAACAAGAGTGAGTGAACAACAAAAAGTTCATTGCAAGTAAAATTTCTAAATAGCTATGGGTAGACAGACTAATACCTCCAAAGATGTCCACAACCTTAAAAGGGATTTTGCAAGTGTGATTAAATTACAGACTTTTAAATAGATTATTCTGCATTATCCAAATAGGCCATCCATATATCCTTGTAAGAGGGAGGAAAGAAGCTGGGTGTGGTGCTTATGCCTCCAATCCCAGCATGTGGGAGGCTGAGGGAGGAGGATTGTTGAAAGTTTGAGGCCAGCCTGAATTTACGTAGTAAGACTAGGTTTAAAAAAAACATAAATGAATGAATGAGTGAGTGAGTGAGTGAAAATAAAACCAAAATAGAGGGGAAGAAAGAAGAGTCAGAGAGGAGATGTATCAACAAAGGCCAAGGGACCTTGAAGACGTAGGAAGAGGCCATTAGCTAAGAAATGCTGGCAGTAGCTAAGCTGGGAAAGGCAAGGAAACAGAATCTTCCTTGGAATTTCTTTTAGGTTTCTGATTTCCAGAACTGTAACAGATTTGCATTGCTGTAAGCCACTACATCTCTGGCAATCCGTTACAGCATGATAAACTAAATATATTGTTTCACTAGTGTAAAACCTGAAAGAGTTAATTTAAACTAGGAGGTATGATAGACATTGTGAAATGATAGGAAAACACTCAAGGGTAAAGGGCAACTGGGATGTGGGGAAAGAGAAGGGAAAGAAGGAGAAATTTTGTATGTATGTATATACGGGATAGTTAACATAGTTGTTCTACTGTCTTGTATTTCTTTGCTGAAAGAAACTGTGAGTCCTTGATTGATCAATATTGCGTGTCTCTATTTGTTTTCATGAGAAACCACTTTGAAGATATCAATATGTAGCACAACAAGCATTGTTAATTTCCTACCACTTTGTTTGTAACTGTATTGTCTGTACTGTTCTTTTACTATTTTGTAAAAGGTTGTCTGTCTGTTATTGTTTTCCTCCTTTTATTTTTAAAATAAAATAAAAAAACAAACAAAAAAACTAAACATATGGAAATTTCTAATAAGAGCGACTCTCAACAAGATAAGGGAGTATAATTTCTTATCTTTATGCCTGAAGTGATTAGCAAGTACCTATCCCAAGTACCTATTTTCAAGAGACATTTAATAGAAGCACACAGGTAATTTTATATTTTTCATGTTTTTACTCAACTGAGGCATTGTTAAGATCAAACTCCAAGCAAAAAGTAAGTCTACAAGCAAAAATAGATTTAAAATTCAGAAATATCATTCCTTTTCTTCTTTACTCCTTGTATTTATCAGCAGTTCTAACACTTTATGTCCAAAACATCACCCAATTAATACATTTCTTTCCATTCATTTCCATTCTAATCTTTAAAAAAAACTCACTGTGTTTTGCTTGGACATTAACTGAAACACTAGCCTCACTACAGCCCAGTCTTTAAGAGCAGTTATACTTTTGATTTTATTGAAAAATATAAAAGTTCAGTAAAGACAAACATCTTCATAACAAATACCAAGGTACTCACTCACCAGAGTTAGCAGATGGTCAATATTTTGTCTATATAGATATGAGTAAGTGGCATTTTAAGAGTGTTCCAACATAAACAGACATTACAAATATAATGATGTCTTTTACCCTCTGCAGTCTCAAAGCTTAGAATTAATTACCACTTTAAATTTGGTGTTTATCATTTCAGGCTGTTTTTAAACTTTTATCCACGTATGTGTGTATAAAGAAAATGTAATGTTTTATATGCTCAAAAATTTCCATAAAAGGTGTCATTCTATGCCTTGCTTTTTCCACTGGATGTTACTTTCTTAAAAGTTATCTATGTTGATTCTTACAGATTTTCTTTATTCACTTTAATTGCTGCGCATTATATTCCACTGTATGAATAAACCACAGTTGATTTTTTCACTTGTCCTTCTGTTTGATAGGTTATTTTATTTTGTTCTCTATCATGATGCCTCAGTGAACATTCTGGTACATGACCTCTTGTACACATGTGTGTAACTTTTGTTGCATAGGTAAACAATTGTGGGATCATAGATAGTGCATATTTTCAAGTTCTTCCAAAGGAGGCTTTGCTGGTTTACACTCCCATCAGTGTCTGAACTTGTTGTTTTCAAACCTTCAATTTTCTTGAATTTGAATTTTATTTTATTTTATTTATTTATTTTTTTTGTGTGGTTTTTCTCTGGTACCGGGAACCGAACTCACGACGTTGCACTTGCCAGGCAGGTGTGAATTTGTATTTTAATAGAATTTCTATGATGACAAGTGGGGACCAATACTCTTTCATGACTATTGGACATTACTTTCTTCGATGACTTATTTGTTCATATATATTGCCCATTTCCTATTGTGTTCTGTTGTGTTTTAAAAGTTTCATTTTTACTGGTTTTTTATTCTAATCATTTATGTTATGTTGTATATACGCTCACTCTATGTTTCACTTTGTACGAGGTGTTATTTGCCATTCAAAAGTTTTAATCAAAATGATATCTTAAGAATACTTAATTTGTGTGCTAACATAATACATTTTATTTAAAACTGAACAATGACCATAGTACAAATTCTGTGTAGTTTGTAGTATATATATCTATACATCATAGTGAGGATTCATTTGTTCCCAGCAACTTCTAGACTAATCCTTGAACATAGTAATTAAAAGTATTGTCATTATCGTAACACCCTGACTTAAGAAACTTGTGCTCAGTTTTGGGTAGTGAAGATTCTGAGTCTGACTGATGAAAACTCTATTAAGCAGTATTCACCATAGAATTTTGCTTGGTAGAAAGTTTTTCTTTCTAGATATAGTGTGTGTCATAGAAACCCTACAACCAGGTTTACATCAGCTAAAAAGGTTGGGATATTACCACAGTAGCTTTTCCAGGAAAAGAAAGGGTTACAATACAGAGGAAATCTGACAGAGCAGTGGGAATACAGATCAAATAACGGAAAAGATCCTAGATTCTGGGGCTGAAAATCTGTTTTAACCTTGGGCTTGCCACTTGTTAGCTGAGTAACCTTGACCACCTATCTTCTCTGATTGTCACTTTCAGCAACTCAGATAAAAGAACATAATGCCTCTCCTGTAGTCTGGAGATGAAATGAATTAATGTATTTTGCAGTTTCCAACAAATATTTCAGTTGAAGTTATTACATGGAGGTTATTAATATAGTCCCGGGTATTATATAACGCAAACAGAGATTTTAAATGTAATGGAATTTTAAATTACAGTATGGTAATAATATACTAAGCAATATCTGTTCATCATTAACTGATTGCCGCAGGTGATTTACTTTTTTGTTGTTATTGTGCTAGGGTTGAAACTCAGTCAGGGTCTTGCACATGCTAGGCAAGTATTCTGCTATGGAGCTACAGCCTAGATCTACTTCCTAGCTTGATTTCTGGTTTCCACAGATTAATTATTACAGATTTGTGCAAATTTCAAGTATTACTGCCTCAGCCTATTTTTAAAATATGTTCACTTAGTAGCAGTTTACATGAAATTTGAAATAGTGCATGAGCGTGCTCATGGACATGCTTTCATAGGGAATTTTCTCTCTCCGTCTTCTCTCCTCAACCACTGCAGCCTCCTTTTACCCCATTCACATGGTGACTCACAAAACCTCTTAATGTTTCCATCCATTTTTTCTCTTGATTTAAGAAATTCTATGCAGGCATATTTGTATACATACTTCTATATATGTGCAAATATAGGGCTTAAAATCGTCAATTAAAAATGGGCCATATTTTCTCATTTGGCATTACCCAGAGGAAATAAATAATTTATCTATTTGGATATAATTTATATTTATATTTTAAGTGTTAGCACAGTAGTCTATTATTTAGATGGAGTATTGTCTATTCAGCAATCTCCTAATTGTTGAACTTTGATTTTGTTTTTATTTTTTGACACTACAAATAATGCTGCAGTAGGTGTCCTTGTATTTCTTTCTCTGCTGATACATTTGTTTCTTTGGGATAGATTCCCAGGAGTAGGATTGTTATAGTAGGTAGGACTGTTTTTAATTTTAATAGATTTTGATAAATCTACCAGCAGCAACATAAAACACTAGCAGCAAGCAATGTAAGATTTTATGTAGTATTTATAGAAAAATTACTTGTACACAACAGTTATATAGCAATAAATGTTACATCTTTTTTTTTTTTTAAAGAACAATAAACTTCTGGTAAGGAAGTTTCAAACAAAGAAGCATTCCATTGGGATATGTTCTCCTTTTTAATTACTGTAATTGGGAAGTAGAGTCGGGCAGGGGGATGGGGATGGGACAAGAGACTTGAAGAAGAAAGAATACAGAAATAGAACTTTTCCTAAGTTCACTTTTATCATCAGTAGGACTTTCCCCTCCATAGCAATGCTGTCCTGAACAGGATGTCTGAGTATCTCGGTAAGACAGTCACGCGCCTGTTACATACTTTTCCTTTCATGCTCACTGGTTGTTATTTTTTCAGCTAAACACTTAGTAGTTTGCAGCACGCTGACGCGGCGCAGTACTTAAATGTTTGCCCGACTTTTCAGTGGTCTGGAGGGGAGAAAGGGGAGAGTTCCAAGGACAAACTCTCCTAGAAGGTGCAGATGATCAGGTCCTTAAACAAGCATGTGAAGAAACTTAGCCATGAAGGCTCCGTTCACTGACTTCACGGTGCATCTTCGCGGGTGGCAGACTAGAACGCGAGGATTACAAAGCCAGCCTAAGCCCATGATCAGACCGTTCCTCTTGGGGGAAGAACTCTGACACAGGCTGGTCAACCTTTTTTAAATGTCTGCATTAGTAATTTCCACTAGGAAATACGAGTTCTCTCCATAGTAGACATACAGTAAGAAAGGTTGCTCTAATCTGCACATTCACTTTAAAAATATGATAGATGAAAATTAACTGAGACTGTTTAAAATGGTAAAAATTTAAAACATTTTTAAACAATGAAGATAAAATTTGAAACTAAACATATATAAAATTTTAAATTAGGAATAATTCAAACTCTCCTATAATTTTTTTAAACACAAAACTATTTTAATGTAAATGCATCTGTTTTATAGCGTGCTTTCTCAACACATTGAGAAATGTAGGCAATGAGAGAACTACTTTAACTTTCCCATCCATTTCATTTTCTCTTTTTGTGTCACAAAAAGATGAGAACATTCTAGAAAAATTTGTATTTTACCAAGAAATTTGCCATGTTATTAAATGGTTGCACAGTTTGAATTTATTTAGTTTTTAAGTGACACTAATTCAAATTAAGTGGGTAATGTCTTCACGAGATGGCAGAGAAATTCTTCCTCAATTCCTGGGAGAAATCAGGGGCAGGGTATAAAATACTCTCTTGCAGTAGCATTGGGATCGTCTCTTTTCATCAGTTCTCATTTTCGACAAGCCTTGGGCCTGGTCCTTATCAGGTTTCCGCTGCACTGAAGAGGGAGTGAAGGTAGAGACAAGACATATCTTCTAGCACAGGGCTCACGAGGAGCACTACATCTCCTCTTTGAAGTCCAAATCTGCAAAGAGGGTTATGATTAGAGGTCATTCAACCTATCAGGCCAAGGAAATGCACACACCTAATACTGGTCAAAGGAGTAGCTCACAACTGGGTCACTGAACTGGAGGAGAAAGTAATCTCTGGAATTAGAGTAAAAATACACAAATAGTTTACAAGACCTGCCAAAATAACATTCCGGGGGTTTCTGGAGACTTTTGAGATGAGTGCCTTAGAAATTCAAAGCTTATCTAGCAAGATTCCAGTTCACCGCAAGCCTAATGTTATCATTCTCCTCCCTAACCTGCTTCTCTACTTTCAACTCCTGTTTTTAGATGGCAGAGTCTGGTAGCTGTTTTCCACTTATCTTTTGTATTTTGTTACATTATCTGTATTTTCAGAGAAACTGAATAAAATAGCACGATTTACTGGAATCATGGTAAACCTGGAAACACCTCACTGAATTTACTTCAATAAAAACTAATACAAGCTTTAAGGAACAACTGGGATGCGAGAAAGAAGAAAAAGAAAGAAGGCAAAAAAACATATATATATATAAACATATACATATACATATATGTATATAGGAGGATAGCTGGGATAACTGTACCGATGTCTGGTGGTTTATTGAAAGGAACAGTTAATGCTTAAAATTTTTTATATTATGACCAACTTTGCATGCTTATATCTGGTTATCTGAGTAACTGATTTGAAGACAACAATATGCAATAGAACAAACATTGGTGAATTCCTCCCATCTTGCCTAGTGAAACTGTCTCATCTCGAATTTTTTTAAAATAATTTTTAAAATTCTCTTTAATGGTTTGAACAATCTTCCTCCTTACATCTGGTAATCTGAGCAATTTAGTTGAAGATAACAATATGCAATATAACAACCACTGTTAATTCCTACCATTTTGTTTTGAAACCCTGTTATCATTTTTAATGTTCTTGCTTTGTTGTTTACATCTGTGATGTTGGTATTTTGCTATTCTCTTTTTACTACTCTCTTTAAAATAAAACAGAACAAAACAAAACAAAACTAATACAACTTCTGCAGACTTGAGTTCCTTTTTTGTGGATGAAGAATCAAACTTTGTAGGTAAAAAAATATATAGAACTTGGGAACCAGAAAAGTTTGTTGACATCCCAACTCTGTCACATATTATGTGTGTCCCCTCCTGGGAAAGTTTGACAGTCTCCCAGTTCTTACATTCTTCAATAATTATTTATATGATGTTGCCATATTTGCTAGTATATTGAGGAAAAATATTAACATTAAGAAAGTCATACAGTTAACGATTGCAGAGCCTGTACATAGTGTAAGTTTAAAAAATATCCAGTTGCAAGTCTTTTAGGAAAGTCCATTAATCCATTTTACTCTTCCCCATGTCCTTGCCCATTTGAGTTGCTTTGCCTCTAGCTGCCTCTACCTGAAATGTTTTTCTCCTCCATCCACTTATTTACAGTCTATCCACATTTCAAAGCCCAGTTCACCTCATCCTCTCTAAAGCCTTTGTCTGGAAATGACAGAGGATATTGAATAATAGCTGAACTTTCAAAATAAGTAATAATTTCATTATGTATTTCCAACCTTAGCAATTTATAATAAGCTGTTGATGTGTATAACATGTTTAAATTATTCACTCATTTATTTCCAATAAATGCTCATGGAATCTATGCCACATGTTCCATGATCTTGGACGTTATTTATGTAATGTTCCCTTGGAAAATGGGAGTGGAACTCACTGTCTTTCAAGGTTGTGGAAGACTAAGTGAGATAACACAATATGCAAGCACCTGTCCTAGGTTATGGTGTAAATGTTTACTTTCTTTTTTGTAAATGTGTTTTTGAAAATTAGGGAGAAAATGGAATGCTTCACATATTTTCAAAAATTAGCAATACCTTCTCAAGGTTTCTTTTTTTGTCATAGTAAACACCTTGTAACTAGCACCACCATCTTTAAATATTTCATATCTTCCTGGAGAGGCCACTTGTAAACATTTTTTTAACTTATTAACATTAAGAGAATACACGGTCAAATGTTTGAAATACTGTAATATTTGAAAAGCTGAGCTGGGCATGGTGGTGCACGCCTATAATCCCTGCACTCAAGAGGCTGAGGTAAGAGGATTGCTGTGAGTTTGAGGCCAGCCTGGCCTACGAAGTGAGCTCAAGGCCAACCTGAACTGTATAGTGAATCCCTGTCTCAAAAGAGACAAAAAAACAAAAAAAAGTTGAGAGTTTCCTTTTTTACCCTCCTCTGTTCAGTGAAGCTGCTTCATTTGCGATAGTTATTCTTTTATCACATTCTGTATTCTATCCTGATATCACTTAGCTTTAATGTTTTTAAATTTTAAAATGTGTATATACTAAGTTCACTACTTTGTGAAGTTCTTATGAGTTGACAATGCATAATGTCATATATTTGCCACTATAGTATCATATAGAATATTATTGTCCTAAAATATCTGCTGTGGTCCACCTATTTAACACTCCCACAAAACCCTGGCAGTCACGGATCTTTTCATGTCACTATAATGTTTATCTTTTCCAGAATGTCGTATAGCTGGAATCATAGCATATGCAGCCTATTCAGGAGGGCTTTGTTCGTATAGCAGTATCCATTTAAGATTCATCCACATCTGTACATGGCTTGATACATGATCATTTTTATCACTGAAGAGTAAGTCATGTGTGGATGTATTTGAATATTTAAAATAGCATTCTCTTCTTGTTTCACACATGCGATATCCTCCCGTATATTTCTGGTATAAATGTTATCACTTTGTATGTATTAATATTTCCTTCTTCCTTAGTCCCTGTTTCCTCCAGTTTGCTTTTCTTCCGGCTGTTTTTGTGAGCCTCTATTTTTTGCAGTGGAAGCTTTCCTCAAGTACCTGTCTTGGCTGTCTCTTTAAAAGCAGGGAGCCACAAGTAGTAGCCCCAGCCTGAGTTCACTTTGTTGACTCTGAGCCCACTGTAGCAAAACACCCACTTGGGCTGGTCACATTCCCTAGGGACCCACCAGCTTCCTGAGAGCCAAAAGGGCGAGGAAGGTTCAGAGGTTAAGTTTAGTTCAAAACTTCAGTATAACCCTACTGCCCATAACTATACGGACCAGAAAAATCTCATCTTTATTTTTTTTCCAAAGAAAAGATCCCCCTCGTCTTCTTGAACAGCTTCATTGAAATCTAATTCACATACCATAAAATACGTCCTTGTGTATGATTCAATGGGTTATTGTACATTTACAGGTATGCATCTGTTGTACCGATTTTAGAGCATTTTCATCATGCTAGAAAGAACCCACATGCTCGTTAGCAGCCACTCCTCTCCCAGCATTTGTTCTGTCCTCCACTGCTTCCTCACCTCTCCTGTCCCACGCCTAGGCACTAACCTACTGTTTCTGTGGATTTGTCTACTTGGACATTTCATGTGAATGGAGTGATGTCATTTGGTCTTTTCTCCTTGGATTCTTTCACTTAGCTTGTTTTCAGGTCCATGTGTGTGGTAGCATGCATCAGTTTTTTCCTATAATTGCCAAATGACATTCCATTGTGCATATATAACTTACAAGTGGTGGTGTTTCTACTTTTTGGCTATCAATGCTGCTATAAGTAATGTTTCAATTTTTTGTGTGGAGGTGATTTTCTTGCTGTTGGGTGTATACTTAGGAGTAGAATTGCTGGATTATAAGGTAACTGAGTTTAACCACTTGAGGAACTGATGTTCTCTTTTCCTAGGGACTGAACCTAGGAAAAGGTTCACACTCCGTGAGCAGTGTATGAGGGCCTCAGTTCACCATGTCTTACGTAACACTCGCTTTTGCCTTTTTGGTTATAGCCACTCCGGCATATGTGACATGCTCTCTCATTTTGCCTAGCCAGTTTTAAACATATTTTCAATTATTCTTCACTTTAGTTCTACCTTCTCATAATTTCCTTTCGCCCATTATGAGTAATTTGTGCTCTTTTTGAGGTTCTGCAGAGTGTACTGCCTCCCCCCACTGACCCCTTAGCGGTAGCATTCTGTCTCCCATATGAGTTACTTCTGGCCTAACGATTTCTAGCTTCCAAAATTTCATGGTTTCTTATCTTCTGTTTCTGGTCTTCTTTCTTTGTCTTCTTGGCTTTGCTTCCTTTAAACATTCATCTACTCTATTTTATGGGAGAAGTAGCTAATGCATGGAATTGATTCAGTATCCTAAACCTAGAAATTTAGTTTATTTCTATTTGCAAGGTGGAGTTTATTTTTATTTTTAAAAGAGAATGAGGTTTAGCAAATGTTCCCTGTTTCTGAGAGAGGTAATCAAGGCACAAAGCGCACTGAATGAAACATTTGTTTCGGAAGTAAATGAAAACAGAAGCGTGCTTGAATTATTCATAGTGGTTCTCTACTCATGTGGTCACTTAAAATTATGGGAGCATATCCTGTATCGTTTTCATCTTTTAAATTAATCTAGCTGTACACAAGTGATGACTGTTAACTTCATTTTTAAAGTTTTATGAATAAAAGTGGTACTACTCATTCTCCGGAACTCCGTCCCAGGAGGCACATTAACTGTTGTATACGTATTATCTCACTTGACCTTTATGAGGGTGTCATGAGGTAAGTACTTTTAAAGTATGAGCACAGATAAGGGAGCTGCGGCTTAAATATGTTAATGGGCAGTGATGGTGTGTTTTGGTGTTTATACCTGCTTTTCTGATCCAAACGCCAGTTCTGTGAACACTTCGTACTGTCCTTCGGGACACTCTTCATTTGCTCAGTTCCTGAAGCAGACCAGGTTGGTTAAATCTGCCAGATCATGAATTGTGTATCTTCCTGTTTGCCCTTTTTGTGTATGGGTCTGTAGGTTTTATTAAAATGTCTCCACACTTTAATCTACATTTTAAGCACATATAAATTCTTCAGTCAGGTTTTCCTAGTTGTGGAATTCCTAGACCATTTACTATCAGTTAACACTGCTAATTTAATGTGAGGAGGAGTGCTAGTTTTAGAAGTCAATTGAAATATGGACTTTGTGGTATCCAAAAGTCAAATGTAAGAGAAATAAAATGTCCCCTTACTTTATAAAAATTTAGTTTCTGGGCTGGGGATTTAGCTCAGTGGCAAAGCGCCTGCCTGGCAAGTGCAAGGTCGTGAGTTCGGTTCCTGGTACCGGAGAAAAACCAAGGGGGAAAAAAAAAATTAGTTTCTATTTTGAGTTGTCTTTTTAAATTCCTCAATTGTTTTATTGTTTGTTCTGCATCTGACAAGCAGGGCTGATTACTATCTCGGGGTGGGTGTGGTTGCAGAGATGGTACCTGAATCTACTATTCTTTCCAGGTTCACCTTGTTCTTCTCCATCCCTTAACCACTTCACTGAGCAAATTCATAGAAAAGTTCTCAGGACAAAGGGAGGGAACATCCCCAAGGAGGGAAGGGGGCGTGGGCTATGGGCAGGGATGTGCCAGGGACCGTGAGGAAGCCATTGGGCCTGCAGGGTGGGGAAAGCGAAGAGCGGTGACTCCGGATGAAGCTCGAGACCTTGGCTGGGTGATTCCTGCAGGGCAGTGCAGGAAGGGCCAGTACTTCACAGTGCAGAGCAGGTGAGTGGCCTTGAGTCATAAAGGGCGGGGGACTTCCGTGCAGCCTGCAGCGTAGCCCCCACTGTTGTATCCTCAGGGAGGCAAAAGGAGAGATTTGGTCCTAGGTCTAGTAGTTCTGGAGTAGCAGTCAGACACTAGAGGATTATTGTTACCTTAGGGTAACATGCCTGTAGCCCTGAGTGGAAGGGATAGCTTCAATGTTATTGTTAGGCACCTGCACACAGAGGTTATCTTATGTGCAAGCAACAGCCTCTATTTAGAGAGATTTTCCTGGACATTTAAGCCATCAGAGCTAGCAGCACTGAATTGCACATACTCCTGCTCATGTAGGAACTAGTTGAACTGCCTTTATTTGCTTTTCCATGGTATAAAAGATGCTAAAGAGCATTTAAACTCTCTGTATTTTATGCTCCAATTTTATAATCATTTATAGGGACAGATGCTGGAAATAGAGATAAATATGGCACAATTGCTGCCTTTGGGAGCCCATGATCTAATAATGAGAGAAAGATAGGCAAGAAGATATGCTGCAAAGAAGGGCCAGGCTGTAGTAGAGGTCTGATTTGGATGTTTCTATAATGGTCACAGAAAACTATGTCAGTTACAGTTGATGATGATGATAGCTAATATTCTTAGGCATTATGCTAGATGCTTTGCGCAAATTATACAAAAGCAGCAGCCTTAGACTTGCCCTGATCTCCTCCCTCTACACTGTCCTTAACCATCATTAAAATGAGTATTTCTATTGCTTTAGCTTTGGTCCCTGTCTCCTCCTTTGGTGCTGCTGTAGTCTTAGTTCGGACTTGGATGATCTTTATATGTCACATTGCGGTACTCGTCTGTCATGAGCTTTCCTGTCTTTAATCTGTACACATGTAACTTGTCATTGTTTTCAGGTAACCTTCCTAAAATAAAAATTTGATCATAACACTCCCTGACTTAAAACCTCTTGTATCCAACTGCTGTGGATCTTAGTAGGAAATACCGAACTTAGCCCCAAGTTTGTTTCTGGCCATAACTTTTCTCTCCTTCATCCTTGCTCAATTACATTTCCCCGAACATGGTCTGTAACTTCACACTTTGTATTTTGGCCACACTGCTCACCCATTCGTCAGAAACGCTTATATTCTGTCTCCCCTTCCACTGTTATGGTCAGTTGGTAAACATAGCTTCAGCATCTGGGCTGTGATGCAAGTATGACCTGTGCTCAGGTGCACGTGTGAATAAAGAAGTGACTGTGAAGAATAGCTGCTATGTCAAACTTCAACAATTATCCTTAATTAATATTAAAATAAACTATTGGATAAGAAAAATTACTGCAAATAAGATATTAAATAATAAAAAATTGAACAATGAACACAAACTTGACACAACCAAAGAAATTAAATGGATAAAAAATAAATGCATGAAACATTTCTCAATATTGTTAATTATTAGTGAATACAAATTAAAGCCACAAGGAGATCTCTACACACTATGAAGATGGCTAAAAAAACCAAGAGTGACGACAACAAGTGTCAGCAAGTTGTAGCTTCAACTTTTATATTTGGGGGATGGGAATGAACAATGGCATAGTCACACGAAAACTGCGGCTCCTTATGGTGAATGTGCGCGTATTGTATGACAATACCCCCTACCTAGGTATTTAACCAGGAGAAATGAAAGATATGCTCACATAAAAATACACAGTATATCTGTGAACTTAGGTAAACGAAGCTATACAGACTGTATTCATAATTAGTCAAAACCAGAAATTTTCCTGGTGATGGATAAATTGAAGAATAAACAGACTTCTCAGGAACAAGCTTCTGTACTTGGTTTTGAAAACGCGTTCTGAAGTGTAGTGCCCAATGTGATGAGCTGAGAAGTGGGAACGTTAGAGGACTGGAGCCCTGTGGTCGTGAGGGAAATGGATTCGTGTCTTATCCAGAGAGCGATTCCGCTGTAAGAGCCAGTTTTTCCAGGTCCCTTGCACACTCACTGTCTTTCCTCACATGGGACTCAATGTGGCCTTAGGATTCTGCTAGCAAGAAGGCCACGGCCAGATGCAGCCTCTCAGCCTTAGAGTGTTACCAGGTTGGGGTGCTTGCCCGGGTTCTTGGTATCCTAAATGAAGAAGTGAGAAGGGCACAAGGGCAGCAGTAAGATCAAAGATGTATTTGAAAGAGAGACAGTATACACCCCACTGAGTGGGGGCAGGTCAGTGACAAGAGCTCTGGGGGACTTGGTGCTGAGGTTTTAAGCTTGAGGGTTTGGGGTGGGACTGAGGGTTTGCTCTAAGGTATGACTCCGCCATTAAGCAGCTCGACTCCTCTGTCGAGCAGTGGAGTATTTGGCCTTCATTGGTTAGAGGAACTAACTATCAAAGCAGCCAAAGCTCACAGCGAGGTGAAATCTGCATAGTTAATAACATGGTAGTTAAGGTTGAGGTCAGCCAAAGGTTGCAGAAGCACCAGGCAGTGTGCGTGTGTTTTTTGGGGGGATTTATTGTACATAAGCTAAGTGACCTTTTTCCATTGTGTTTGGACCTGAGCGTCTTGGAGATTTACTATAATGGGCCCAAGGGAACTTCCGGGGTAATGGAAATGATTATATTAAGCTACGCATTTGTCAAAAGTCATAGAACTGTGCACTTTAAAGGGATGAATTCTCACTTAAGAGCCATTTACAATGCTCAGTAACAAAACAAAGCAAAACTCAAAGTTAACAAGTACTGAAGAGGATAAGGAGAAATGAGAACAATCCTGCATTGTTAGTGTGAATGTAAAATGGTAGAGTGCTCTGAGAAAAGGTATGGATGCTTCTTAAAAGATAAAAATAGAATTACCATGTGACCCAGCAATCTCATGTTCAGGTATTTTATCCAAAAGAAGTAAAAGTAGGATCTTAAAGAGATTTTTGCACACCTAAGTCTATGAAATATCAAGAGAGGAATCGCCCAGATATATCCATGGACTGATGAATGGATAAAGAAAAAGTGCCACACACATACTCAGGAATATTATTCAGAGTTAAAAAGAAGAAAATCTTATGTTGTCACTGGGTTTGAGGGTGCTGGAGTCTTCTTTTGGAGGTGATTTCTAGGTTCTCCTCGGTAAAGAATCGGTCAAGAAAGGCACACATGGTAACAAGGTTTTATATTTATTAAAGGAGGGAAAAAACAGGCTCTGCAGGGCAATTTTGGACCAAGTAAAAGTAGGGAAAAAGAAGTGCACTCCACGGGGTGAGTGTGGGCCGTTGGAAGGAAGACAATAGCGAGAGCTCAATGGCGGCCATCTGTTTTTTTGTTGTTTATGTTTCCGACCTTGGCCTCACATCTGGGCTATCCTATCCCAAACCTGCTGAGCTCTCCTGAGAAGTGCAGGTGCAGGGCTCTGGGAACCGTTCTGTGTGTGTTCTGCAGTTTTGTGACTAACAGGTCATGCCTGTTTCCCAGCTAGTTTTACCCGCACCCAACCCTGCCTCATTGTGTTCCAATTTGAATGAACTATGAGGGTATTATGCTAAGCGAAAAGAATCAGTTGCAAAAAGACAAATCCGTCGTAATTCTGCTTATACCAGGTGTCTAAAGTAGTTGAGCTAATAGAAACAGAAGTTAAACTGTGGTTGATGAGGATGTGCTGCATAGCGGTGTAAGCAGTGTCTCACCGACCTGTGCATTTAAAAATGGTTATGTCGGTAAATTCATGATATGCGGTTTTTACTACGATTTTTTAAAGGTAGTAAATTTTGCTACATATAAATTAAACCCAAGCAAACCTCAGTTTTTTGGTTTTATGTTTTTATTCCGACATGTTTGCAGTACATGGTGGTCGTATTCCTTGTGGGCAGTTGAAACATGTATAGAATCCACCAAAGAAGCATACAAACACTTCAGGACAACAAAAATAGTATAATGTTTGTTCAACAGATGGCGTTAACCCTCATGTGGGGGTCTCTAGAGGCTATTGTGTGTCACAGAAAACCCACTACCCCGTGGGCCCTTACAGAAGTAGTGGAAAATGCATGTGCAGCAGTCTCTATGACCCAGGTTACCCAAACCGGAGTTTCCTGTAGCAATAAACGTCTGGAAGCTAATGACCACCACTTTGAGCACCTCTTGTAGCTGTAGAGGCCAAAGGTAGCTCGTATGAATCTCATGATGTCTCTGTACATTTAGTATTAAATATTTATACAAGTTTTTAAGTGTGTACACATTTTTTGCAGATTGTGTACATAGCACATCTCAATTCTCCCCTCCCTTCCCTCTGCCGTCCTCCATCTTTTGCTCCCCTTCCCTTCTGCAAAAGATCTCCGTATTTCTTAGCTATCTTTTCTTTTCCTCATTATATGCTGGGCTTTTATATCAGAGAAATCATGTGATTCTTTTTAGTTTTTTGAGACAGGGTCTTGCTGTATAGGTCAGGCTGCCCCTGAACTAACTATATAGCCCAGGCTGGCCTTGAACTTGCGGCAGTCCTCCTGCCTCAGCCTCCCGAGTGCTGGGATTACAAGCATGCGGCAGCACATCTGGCTTTAATCATGTGATATTTAAACTCATCTGTCTGATTTATTTCATTTCACACTATGGTCTCAAGGTGCATCCATTTTCCTATGAATGGCTAAAATTTTTTGCCAGAGTAGTACTCAGTTGTGTATAAATACCACATTTTCATTATCATCCATCTGTTGATGGACATAGGTGCCACTTCCAAGATTTAGCGGTTATGAATTGTGTTGCTATAAATGCAGATGTGTATGTAATGCTATAATATGTCTTTAGCTCTTTTGGGAAGATACCTCAAAACGGAATAGCTGGGTCAGATGGAATTTCTAGCTTTGGTTTTTTGAGGAACCTCCGTGCTGATTTTCTTAATGGTTGTACTCATTTACATTCCCAGCAACAATCTGGAAGGGTTCCATTGCCCCCACCCCTCACCAAAGCCTCACCAGCATTTGTAAATATTTGATTTCATCAGGACAGCCATTCTTTCTGGAGACAGATGGAATCTTGGTAGTGTTTTAACTGGCATTTCTGTAACAACCACAGATGTCAAACATTTTTTTACATATTTATTGGCCATTTGTAGTACAAATGGCCAAATCTGAGAAGTGTCTATTCATTTAAGTTGCCCATTTGTTGATTGGGTCTTTTATTTTGGAGAGTTTAATTTTTTTGAGTTCTTTATATTTTATAGATATTAGTGTCCTGTCTGGGGAGTACCTGGCAAAATTTTTTCCTGTTCTGTAGGTTGTCTTCTCACTTTTTTCCTTTGCTGTGCAGAAGCTTTTTAATTTGACAGATCAACCAGACTCACATGTGTAAACATCGTATTGTCTTGCTAGTGTAAGAAACTGAAAGAGTAAGTAAGATCCAAAAGATACAATAGATATAGTGAAAGCGAAAGAAACTGCTCAAAGAGCGAGCAACTGGGGTAGGGAAAAGAGCAAAGAAGGAAGGGGAAAAAAGACATGTATATATACACAAGATAGCTAAGATAATTGTGCTACTAATCTCTACTAGTTCATTGAAAGGAGCAGTTAGAGCTTATATAGTCTGATCAATTTTGCATGCCTGTATCTGGTAATCTGAGCAACTACTTTGAAGGTAACAATGTACAATATAATAACCATTGCTAATTTCATATTATGTTGTTCAGAAATTCTTTGTCATTTTTTTCTCTTTAAAATAAAAAAATTATTGCTTCTTGATGTTATTTCTTGTGCAACTGGAGTTCTATTAAGAAAGTTCTCGCTAGGCCTATGTCTTCAGAGTTTTATTTATTGTATCTTCCAGCAGATTATTTCTGTTTTAATATTTACATTTTGATCCACTTCCATTTTAAGTTAGTACATGGTAAAATACGTGAGTGTAGATTCAATCTTCTGCATGGGGACAGTCAGTTTTCCCAGCACCATTTGCTAAAGAAGCTACATTTCCTCCAGTGCCTGCTTTTAGTCCTTTCTCAAATGTCAGGTTGCTGAGTAGGTCTGGGATTATTTCTGCATCTTCTGTTCTCCTCCACTGATCCAGATGTCTTTTTGTGCCAGTACCATGCTGTTTTTGTCACTCTAGCTTTGTAATATAACTTGATGTCTGGGATTGTGATGCTTCCTGCTTTGTTCCTGTTGCCCAAGATGGCTTTTGTTATTCTGCGTCTTTTCTGGTTCCTTATAAATCTTAGTATTGTTTTCTCTAACTCAGTGAAGAATGCTCTTGGTATTTTGATTAGGATTGTGTTAAACCTGTATATCAGTTTTGGAGGTATGATAATTTTGACTATATTTAACAAATCTACATTTTTCAAAATGATGAGTGCCTTTCATTTAATTTTATTTTTACCTTTGTATCATGACTTTATAACTCTTCACATCAAAAGATAGAGTCTGTGTTTCCACCCTGGGTCTAGTCTTAGCCAACTGATTTGGCTGATAGAATGTGTCAGAAATAATGGTGCACCAATTCTAAGCCCAGACTTCAAAAGAACTTTTATTTTCCTATGGCCTACATTGGACTTCTGAGCCTGCCACATTAAGAAGTCAGGCTAATTTGTGAGAGGAAAAGATTTTGTAGTTTCATCAATCCTGATGCCAGGTAGTAAGCTTATGCCTGAAACGGAGCTACCTCAATGACTGGCATTTGACTGTGGACACATGGGGAGGCCAGCTGCGATCAGAACTGTCCAGGGGAGCTTGCACTGTTGACCACAGGGTCATGAGATACATAAATGGTTGTTTGTATTACACTGCTAACTTGTTAGGTATTAATAACTACTCACTACACAAAGTTTTCATGGAATGAGTTGACCTCGGAATTGTGCAGTATTTTGAAAATGAATAGGAGTTTCTTTTTCCTTTCTTTATTTTTGAAGCTTTTTGTCTCATAGTGGTAGCGGAGGCATCCTAGTTCCTCTTTCCCTTTAGAGCACAGTATTCCTCTTGCTTTAAGGGGCAGTCTCAGGCTATCTGGAAAGATACTACTTGTGCCAAGGAAACGGTGGGCGATGAATAAAGATATGGGGATCGATTCTTTGTAGCCTAAAGGATACCAAAGCAGAGGGCTGTTAAAACTTTTACTCCGTGTACTACCCTCTGGCATTTAGCTGTACAACGCCTGATTTTGTTATTTAACTTTTCCTGTTTTGATGCATTGTTTCTTGGTTTGTGTAACTGTGATCTTGAAAAGCAGATCGACGTCTTCTATTATTGTGTCTCTTCCTACACCAGTAAGCACAGTGCTTGCTATTTAGATGTTTTAAATTAAAAAGGGGAAAGGAAAAGTGAATCACTGAGAGGGATTAGTGTAAGTGGGGTGTGGGGAGGGTCAGGTATTTTCCACAGTCATCCACTCCAGACCAGAGTGGGTGTTGCCCCTTTAATTGTGGTGTCCTGGCTGAATGCCCGGACTTAATTGTTGATGACCCTTCCTTCTTTGCTAGCCACTGTGAAGTACAACAGGTTTACAAAAAAGCTCCCAAAAGTCCTAGAGAACCCAGAAGCGGCCCCTCTGGAGGTTCAGTGTCCCCTGCACAGCAGAAGGCAGAACGCGGAGTCTGGGCTGCGGACAGTGGTCAGCTCATCTCTTTACGCAACTCCTAGAGGCAGATGTTTACTTGGCTTTGGTATCCTTTATTCCAGTGAGTGTTTTCAAGCATACCCTACTGCCTGACCTCCTGCTCTCGGGGTCTGTACGTCCATTCGTCCTGGTGAGGCAAGGTAGGGGAGCTACTTATGCCCTCTGTCTGAGGAAGTTTGGAGAAGTCACTTGTCTTTAAAGGAAAACAAATGTAACTTTTAAAGTTCCATTTTGCAGTTCCAGTTAGTGATGGGGAAATCTTTATGGACCCTGGAAGATGAAATTAAACCACATCCCTCTTCTAGATTGTGGAGAATTAAGTTACACCGAGAAACATATCTGGATTTCAGAAAAAAACATGGAATAGAATCAACCATTCTGGCTAATGGAAGGAGGAAGAGCTTGTGTAACTCTTCTGGGTCACAGTACAACTTTCTGAAAGAATTGGAGAAGGGATGCAACTGAACTGCTTTTCTGAACAAGAGGAAGTCAGCTCAGAGAAGACAGCGAGGTAGCACCTTTAGCCCACAAGAAATAGTCAACGGGATGGCATGTGAGTAATGATTACTTCCTTGAGTGGCCATCAAGCGCAGAGGAAATTTGTGCCTAGGGAGGGAGGGGCCTAGAGTCTGTGTCCAAGGCCTTTCATTACTATTCTACGTGGCTTGGGGCTGGTGGACCTCACCAAGCCTCAGCTGCTTTATTCTTAAGAGGAAGCCCATCTATGACCTTCCCAGGCTTTCACAGCCACACAGATGTGAAGCTTGCATTTTCTTTGAACTAACCAGAAGAAAGGACCTCGGCAATTAACTTGGGGATCTGAGGGTGGGAACATTTTATGTCATTTAAGACTGACAAGATGTTAGAATCAGAAGAAAAATTAGCCAAGCCCAGTCAAAATATTATTGGGTTGTAGAGTACTGTGAGCTCTTTACAGAGATTCTTCCGTTCTTGTCCTGAATAAAGAATTGGACAAAAAAGGTACAGAGGTTTTACATGAGGTTAATGGTAGAAGTCTTTTGTATCTCCTGTTCATCAGGCTGATGTCTGATCTAGGCTGTCTTATAAAAAACCTGCTTGATTTTGAACCAGAACTGAAGATAGCACTTTTTGATGGTTCCCAGGTACAGGTCTTCCTGCGTATGTGTCCTTGCACTCCATGATGGACAGGTCACGCCCACTTGCCCAGCCCTCTGGCCATGCTCTAATCTCCCACCTCATAAACACTTCATTTTACAATTGGAGAAATGGTACTAGATATGGAGAATGACTTGCCTAAGGCTCCATGGGAATACTGTGACATTTCTGGGACTAGGACTTAGAATGCCAGACTCAAGACTCGTCCGTTACAACGTCACATTTAAAGCCGTATCACAGGACTAGAGAGTGGCTTTTTGGCAGAAACTTTTGGGACCTAAATCAAAAACAGAATAGAGAAATGAAAAGAAGTAAAGTTATTAGTATCTAATGAAAACCTTCAATGAACTAGGCACAGCGCCAAATGTTTTTACATATTTTAAAAATTTTAAACAGAAAAAAGTAAAATAAGTAACAATAAAACAGAGTTTCAAAACAGGCTAGTAGGAGAGTAATAATAATTACTACAGGGTGTGTTCTTATATTCATAGTAGCTGTTCAGAGTACAAGATATAGGCAGGAAATATTGTCCAAAAAGTATTAGCACAACACTTCCTTTGCAGTGAATTATGAAAAACTGGCTGTATAACTATCTTAAGTATCTTGTGTGTGTGTATACATATATTTTTTCTTTTGTCTTCCTTCCTTTCCCCTTTCTCCCATCACAGTTTTTCTTTTCTTTGAACAGTTTCTTCTCTATTCACAATATCTATTTTATATTTTGGATCTTATTTACTCTTTTAGTTTCTCACACTAACAAGACTATTTTTACATATTTTTAAATTCATTGAATCCTCCCAAGAAATGAAGAAGTGTATTTTGAAATACTTGTGCCTGAGCGTGTATTTGACTGCAGGTCAGGTGCGCTTGAAGAAAAGATCCTGGAGTTTTCCAACTCGACTGTCGGACACAATAGCAAGCATCCCTGATGTGATAAGACCTGGGGCAGAAATTAGTTGTTTGTTTGTTTTTTTTTTTTTTGTACCAGGAATTGAACTCAGGACCTTGTGCTTGTCAGGCAGGCACTTATGCCACTGAGCTATATCCCCGGCCCAGAAATTAGTTAAAATTACCAGCATCTTATTTTTCTTCTGGTGGGAGGGAAGGGGCTAAAATATTATTTTGCAGGGAGGAAAGCAGGTAATAAACAGGATATTCTAAAGTCACAACTCATATCATGAAGAAATGATCATTTCAGTGAGTTTAGGGTCTTTGTGCTTGTATTACACTGCACTACTCCAGGGCCTCTTTTCCTTTTGGCCCATGGACTTCTCTGCTCTTACAGACACTATTTTTATTTAACCTAAACATTTTTGTTTATTTTCCACACATATATTGTTAAAAACTTGTATATAATTTGCTTCCAAAACACTATTGGCCAATAACTATGGATTTTTTTTTTTTGAGACTCACTATGTAATCTAGGCTGGCCTTGAGCTCGTGGCAATCCTCCCTCAGCCTCCAGAGTGCTGGGATTATATTCATATGCCACCATGCCTGAAAAGAGTAGTGAAATTATCGACATTATTAAAATCTTTATACCTAGTATTTCAATAAGTTAGATCATCCTCAGATGAAATATTCATAGAAATTAAAGTTACAGCCAAAAGCATGAATATCTTTGGGCTCATGGCCAACAAATAGATGATCTGTGTGTGAGAAACAGGCTAACAGTTTAGGGCTTTAGTCTCTCGTGGTCACACAGAGCACTGACCTCACTGGTTCATGCTCAAATTAATTGCCTTCCAGGTTGTGTGTTCTCAACACGGGAAACTTCTTTCCCCAGTTCACACCACGTGGGTTATAGTGAGAAAACAAAAGCAGAAACTGCTCCCCACGCCCAAAAGCCCCTTCTGTGAGGGCTCCCAAGCGGATCTGAGAGAGCTGTGAGAGGGCTGGTCCTCATCACATACCATACATAGGTGGAGGGCTTGTTCTCAGCTCCCCGCCTATGAGAGGATACCCCTATTGTTTCTGAAAATGCTGACCAGGACCCAGACTTCTAGCAAAAATCCCTCAAGCCCTACAACGGCAGCAGACCCAGGAGCAGAAGCAGCAGATAAGTGTTTTGATAAACTGCAAGATGGACAAGGCTTGCAGTGCCCCCAGAACTGCTGATACCAAATGCCTTTAAGATACAGCCTTTCCCATCCTAATCTACAAAGGAAACAGGAAAAAGGAACTTAAAACTCCCTGTGCTCAGACAGAAATGAGACTGCTACAGCCCGCTTCGATGCTGTTCTTTCTTGTGTCTGACTTGTAAACAAGAGTGGGGAGAACATGCAAATGCAGAGTCACAAAGCTCTGGGTTTCTGAAGGGATCCTTGGGACCTCGTGCACGTCTGTGGATGCTGGATGGAGAGACTGGGGAAAGCATGGACTCTTTAGCCAGCTTAGTTCTCTGCGGAGTCAGCTTGCTCCTTTCTGGTAAGTGTTGGCTTTCTGTTTTTAGGTTTAAGTTTTAAAAACGCGGTGGCTTCTGACTCTCCCAACAAACCTTAGTTCTGGTTATCAGGGGGCAGCTATGGCATCGGCACTGTTTCTTTGTGATTCTCCATTCAATATACGAAAGGATTGAAATTCAGATTTCCTGTGGCATGAACTGATTTTCTAGCATTTCTCTTCTAGATAATTGTCGTGTCTGATGCCATAAACTCTCTGAGGACAGATTAAGTCACTTTCGTGGAAGAAATATGTTTACTGTGATATATTATTTTCTGCTCCTCATTCAGGAGTGCTTCCTTAGTAATAAACAGAACAAAATCTAGTTTAACCTGCTTCAAGCAAAATCTTCAGTAAGTTTTTTTCAAAATGAAGTTCATGCTGAGTATTACAGGTACCTAGCTAAGATAATGTCATGCTTTTCTGTAAATATTTCATACCTCAATCCTGTTGTAATCAAAGCAGTCAAATTCTGGTCTCTTTCTTTTATATCTGGGTTGAGGAAATTGGGAATATAATTTTTGTTTTATTTTTTAAAACTCTGGCATATAATAATTCATACAGCATCTACTGGGCCAAAGAAATTAAATCCTAGGCAGTTACCAAGCTCACTGAGCAGAGGAGATGACTAAACTCGCTACGCTTGGGCTCGGTGTATACACTGCACAGATTCTTTAGATGGTGGTGTGCTGCCGTAGCCCCCTCGGCCCACATGACATGGGCCTAAAGAGGCGTCAGAACCTGAGCTACAGAGCACAAGCACCTCACGGTCACTGATCTCTCCCTTTTGGTTTGAAAACATTCTAATTTTTATGATGAAAAGCTGCATTGACAATGGAGGTGAATTTGGAAAACTACATTGAATTTAATGGTGCTGGCTATCATATAGTAAGAGAATGTGATTCAAATATGTCTCTGTTATGTTATATCTCTTATATTTTTCTATGTTTATAGTACAGAGTCTGCCCAAAAATGCATACATACTTCAGGGAAAGAAAAACTTGCATGAATATTTTGATTCTAAACTTATTGAGACACCATGAGAGTCACACAAGTTACCTTTGGCCTCTACAATTATAAGAGGCGCTCAAAGTGCTGGCCAGGAGCTTCCAGACATTTATTAGTACAGTAAACTGCTGCTTGGGTAATCTTGATCAATGAGACTGCTGCACACGCATTTTCAGTTTCTTCTCTAAGGGCCGGGAGTGCAGTGGGTTTTCTGTGATACATGATATCTTAGGGTCCCCCATAGATAAAAGTCTGCAGATGTTAAATCTGGAGAATGTGCACCTTACACAAGTTTTTCTTTTCGTGCAATGTGTACACTGTTTTTGTGGACTCTGTATTAAAATATTAAAATTAAATTAATCCAATAAAATAATAGAGTTGCATATAAATTGTTTTTATAGCTCCTTGGTTTGCTTTCAACATCCAATATATTAGAAATTTAACAATATTTTAAGAATAAGATTGTAACACAAATTGCTGAAATGAAAGATTATCTTAGGTAATGTTTTCAGTATTTATACAGATTGTTTATATTAATGTAGAGATTGTTGTTTACTCCAATAATATGCACACTTAAATAGCATTATTCCCCACTTTTGATTTGCTTTCTAAGTGCTATATCTATCAGTGACATGAAATCTGGAGCTGATTCTCTCTCAGGGATTATAATAATGCAAAGCCCAGGTATCTACAGTGGCTCTGATGTACCTTTTAGGTTAAACAGTACATGCATTCCCACACACACATACATATCCAGCTGTTCTAATTTACTATTTCCTCTAAAATGACTATGCTTTGATGCTTGGTAATATAAGTTTAAAAACACTTTT
Organism: Chinchilla lanigera; assembly: GCF_000276665.1. Taxonomy (NCBI): domain Eukaryota; kingdom Metazoa; phylum Chordata; class Mammalia; order Rodentia; family Chinchillidae; genus Chinchilla; species Chinchilla lanigera. Next base: position 7,745,695 of record NW_004955472.1, on the reverse strand, counting down.
ATAAAATCAAACAAAAAGGCTATGGGAGGGCTGGGGATACAGTGCAGTGTTAATGAGTGTTTGCCTGATATTGCAAGGCCCTGGGTTCGATTCCCAGCACCATTGTGTGACTCAAATAGTTGTTTAGTTCCCTAACACAAGCAGCACTGACCTTGGGAGTTAGAGGGTCAAGGAGAAGGGGACAGGTCATGCTCTTGTTAGGAAGAAAGGGTACATTAGTAAAGTCAGTTTCTGGGGTAAGTCTGTTGTGTGAAATCCTAACTTGCGTTCTTGGTCTGAGCCTCAGTGAACGTGACTGCTCAAGGCTTGGCCCTTGAAGCCCCAAAATTCAGCTTGTGGGTATCTATAGCATAGGAGCCCATTCTTCCAGCCAGACTCCATTAGCAGATTCCAGTAATGGAGCAAGGGACTTTCAACTTATAAGTCCAATGGGTAGATTCAGACTTCTTTTTCTGAACAAGGAAAGAAATGTGCTACATTTGCCTCCATAAGGGTGGCTCCGGGTGGCAGAGATGCTGACTCTGCATAAGAAGTTGGGGGATGCGGCTTGCACAAGCCTCCCACAAACTATCTCAGGCTCTGGTGCTTTCCTCTCCCACTTGAGTGCGAATCATTGCCGATTTTAGCTTACAAATAAGTCCTAGTAAACAAAGTCTAGTAAACCTTTCCCTTGCCCTCCCACCCTCACCAAACCATGCGTCTCTCTCTACAGAGGTGTGTGTGTACTGCCACCACTTTGACATTCTGCTTATCAGGGAATGTACTGTATAATCAACTCTGATACAGTCTTGCATCTTTATCTCCCTTTCCAATCTTATCTAACCTTTTAAGCAACAAATGGATTCATAGGAATCAGGTATCTTGTCTGAGGTGACATAGGAAATGCAGTTAAGTCAGAAACATGGTTTGAAGTGGGTCTTCCTCATTTGGAATGGTCTTGGAAGGCTAGAGTCACGTCTAAGTAGTCAAGGGTAGGTCTAGAAGATGGAATCAGGAATGTTCCGTGAAATTTCTGTATTCTCAAAGGACAGAGTTTTGCTTTCTTCACAGAAGTTCCCTTTAAGTATTGGATGTGTTGGGAGATCTTAGCACTTTTCCTTCAGCCTTACTCTGGGAGAGTTTCTTGGAAGAGTTTAGTTCTTCTAAGACGTCTGTCCAGGAGGGATGGAGTTTTCCAAGTCTGCCCGAAAGAATGTGTTATGTACCCTGGGAGATTTAGATAGGTGACCTGTGAGTTCTTTTGAAATGATCAGTTTTGTCTCCTGAAGACCTCAGAAGATACCTTTGTGATTGTGTCACTTGTTTATTCTCTGTAGATGGCTCACTGGTGAGCGTACAGAGTCAGAATTCAAATACATTTCTCTAGTCTGGAGGAATAGACCAAAACCAAAGGATACCACTTCAGATAGATAAGCATCAAGTTTTATGTGTGGGTTCAAAAAGCTAAATTATTGGCTCATTCTTGTAATGCCAGCACTCAGGAGGCTAAGGCAGGAGGATTGTTGTGAGTTCGAAACCAGCGTTTGCTACAAAGTGAGCTCAAAGCCAACCTGAACTGCATGGCAAGACCCTGTCTCAAAAAAAAGAGACAAAAAAACAACAACAACAACAACAACAACAACAAAAAACAAAACCCACACACACAAAAAAAACCAACAAAAAACCCTAAATTGCATATGTTCAATTACATGTGTATGTGGGAGAGAACTGACTTGTGAATGTTCCTGTGAATGACACCCAGGTTTTAGTGATGCCCAGAAGTCATGCACGTCAACACATACTCTCAGTGCTAATAAGTAAGAGATGCAGTGTAACGTCCAAACCAGAAATTCCTTCAGGGTGCTGCGTGCCCATTAAACGTGATGCTCCTGAGAAATCTGATTGCGAATCTACTAAGCAAGCTGGAGGAGTTCAAAGCGTGGACTCTGTCACAGACTTGAAATCAGACTATCAAAGCCCAAACTGGGTAACCATGCGCAAACTAGTTTCTCAAAGCCACCTTTCCTCATCTTTTGTGGGTGAGAATATCCGTTTCTCAGGGGCGACAGAGAAGGGTCAAATGTCACACTGCACGTAAATTGCTTGGGCAGCAAGAACTCTCATTTAAACAAAGCCGGGATGCTTGAAGACAAAGTGCTGCTGTGAGGACCACCGCGCTCATCAAACTGAGCTGGTCCTTCCCAGGATGTAGGCGTGCCTCTTCCAGCGGCATCTCAGAGCTGCTGTCTCCTTCCGCATACCCTCAACGGATGCAGTCCCTCAGATTTTATGCTTGCCACTCCTCACTTTAATAAGCCAGAATACTTCACCTACCGTGCAGTGGCTCCCCTCACGCTGCGTTCGTGCCTGCTCGTAGCCCATGGGATTCACCCAGGCCCGCTACAGTCTGTGTTACTTTCTCTCGGCTGTGTTCTTGCTGTTCTGTCCATTTAGACGTGACCGTTCTCATCTCCCTCCTGTAAACACAATTTCACTACACTTGCCTGCGCCAACTCTCCCTGCTGATGTTTCTCCTCTCCTTCTGTATGGGCCGCAGAGGCAGTCGTGTTCAGCTTTGGGTTTCTAGGTTCAGTCCAAGTAGCCTCTCAGCTCTTTCACGATAGATGTTATTCCTTTGGTCCTTGTACTTTAATTTAATGTTTAGTAATTTTTGTTGACCGGGGTGTGATAGGGCACAGTAAGAAACTGTTGGTACTCCACGGCAGACCTACAGGAAAAGGCAACATTATAGAGATTCAGCCATGTTGGAATAATAATAATAATAATAATAATAATAATAATAATAATATAATAGATCAAAAGCATGTACATTGCAAATAATGTTCATTCTTATCTTAAAAATTTGATTGTGTTAAAAATTTCACATAAACATAGTAAAAATGTCTTTCCTTTATTGTGGAATATAAAAGAGATACCCAGAAAGTGTTTTAACTAGAACTTGGCTTAGATGAGGTATTTTGTGTTTGTTGAGTATTACATACAACGTATGCGCATTTCTTTTCCAACAGACACTTATCTAGTTTTTTTATGCTAACCTTTGTTTGTGCATTATTTATTTCCTCATCCATTCTTTTAATCAATAGTGATTTACAAAGGGCTTCTTTTAGGCTGTGTACTGTACTAGGAAAATAAATGAGCCTTGAGTCATTTCCCCCTTCTAAGCCTACATTTTAGTGGGAAAGATAGATATAGGCAGATGAATCATAAAATTCTGTGATCAGTTATATAATAGAGGTATTATATTAAATAGAGGTATTCACAAAATCTGAGCTTGTTGGAGGGCAACGAAAATTTGATGTAAAATGAAGGAAACCATCGAAATTAAATATAAATATTTCTGTTTATTTTTTGCAGCTGAGGATCACCCCTAGGGTCCCACACATGGTAGGCAAACACTCTACTGCTAAGGTAACCCCCAGCCTTAAATAGTTAATTAAATATTTAAAAGCAGAGTGGCAACTTTATTAATCGCGAAGTTGAATACAAAGAAAATGAATGACATTTGAAAACAGTGTGTAGGTGAAGTTTTTCTTACTTTTCCAGAATTCTTAAAAATAGTCATGAATATTGTCCTGAATCACGGCCAGTTGTGAGTTAGGCACAGCCAAGTGCTCCAGTGGTTCATGCCTGTGATCCTAGCACTGTAGAAGACGATGGCAGGAGCATGACAAATTGGAGCCCAGCCTAGGCAACTTATTTGATTTAGTGAGACCTTGTCTCTGGGTTTAAAAGGCTGGGGAGGTACCCCTAGCTCAGTGCAAAGTCCCTGGGTTCAATCCTCAGTACAGTAAAAAGCAACCCCAAAACCCAGAAAAAAAAAAAATTCTCATGAAAAGGATGTGTAAAAGAGCAAGACAAACTTCGGAAAGTTGAGTAAAGCTGGAATATGATAGGATGGGATAGAGAATTAAGGTGGGGGTCAGATCAGGAAAAGGCTTGTACATCATTTTATTTTCTAATTAAGTTTATTGGTACAATTTAGATATGCATAGTGATCACATTCATCATGGAACATTTGTACCTGTACATGATATATCTTCCTTCCTCTTTGTTTCCCCCGTTCCCCTCCCTTCTCGTCAACCCCTCTTCCTCTCCTTATTGACAAAGCTTTGTTTCCATTTTACCATTTTTTTCTTTTCCCTTCCATGCACCCTCCCCATTCCCCTTTCCCTTTGAACAATTACTTCCTATTTCACAATATCTATTATATACTTTGGTTCTTATTTACACTTGCAGTTTCTCACACCAGAGGGATACTGTGATATTTACACGTGTGTCCAATTTACTTCACCTAAGAGTATGGTCTCAAGCTCCATCCATTTGGCTATAAATGTCTCAAGTTTCTTATTCTTAAACTTTGTCTCTCATTCTGTTCATGTTGAAATTTAGCAAGGTGTTTGTCCTAGCACACCTGATTTATGCCTTAGAAAATTAACTCCAATAATAGTGTGCAGGATGGACTAAGGTGGTAGACTGTGGGCTCAGCTTGTACCTGGAAGGGTGAGAGAGACGGAGAATAACCATTGCTTCAGCATTCTGGATTGGATAATGGCGATAGTCAGTATGCTGGGAAACACGGCAGAAGGCTGACCAGGGATGGGTGGGAGTGGAATAACTAATGATTGTACACTTTGATTTTGAGGTTACTCATAAAGGGAGATACTTAGCAAAACTTGTCTCTTCAGATCTGAAGCCCGCACAGAGGGAACTGGGTAAGGGATTGAAACATAGGCACCTCTGATTTACAGTAGGTGAAGCCACGGTCACGGGTACAAACTAAGACTGAAGTGAAGGGAAGAGAACGGAGGAGGTAATCAAAGATTTAACGAAGAAGCAGCCTGGGAGGAACAAGCCCCTCTGATTTCTTTCCTGAGATTTTAAAGAATTGGTGTTGTGATAAACACAGAAGGAGAGAGTGTTAAGAAGGGGAGGGCAAGGCGACACTCTCCAGGCCTGGCCCTGGGAAGAGCCTGCAGATGTGATATTTACTGAAGGCCTCCCTGGCAGCACTGGGAGCCAGCGCTGGGAGGGGTGTCAGAAGATCAGCTGGCATCACTCCCAGCCTTCAGGAAAGGGAATGACTAAAGTTGCCTCCCTTCGATCTGGAATTTTTAACTGATAGCCCAATTCCCACCAGTCAGGCCAGATAACTCCTTAGCTCACATCACACAGGCAGCGTGATTTTCAGAGCTAGCCTTGCTAGCCTGCTTCCCGCCAGGCCCACCCCACAGCCTCTGGCCGTCCTTTCAGGAGTCTGACTATCTTCTCCTTGGCTGTGAAGGCATGGATCGGCCAGACGGGCAGAGCGCTCCCCCAGCACCTCTGCTGAGCGTGTGTGTACGTGGTGGGGAGTGCGTTCCCACTGCCGGGCTGTTCCCTGTCTAACGTGATGTGAGGGTGACAAAGACAAGGAGAAAGTGTAAGGACCAGCCGAAGTTCCCAGTCAGGCCCTGGGCCGGGGCCACCCCGGGCAGCTGCCGTTTGCTCCTGCTAATCCCAGCCCCTTGTCCAGGGCTTGACCAGTGAGGTGTGTGTTGTGGTCACACCCATCTCAGCAGATCTGTCAGCTTTCCCGCTTTTGTTAGAGGGTGATATCATGCTTCCTGTGGGGAGCGCTGGAAGACAATGCCCGCCACTTTCCTCCAGATACAATAGGCGGAGTCAGGAAGGCAGTATTGACATTGCCGGGGCCGGGGAGGCACTCGCGGCTCTGTGGCCGTCAGAGGGTGAACCAGCTTAACCTTGGCACACGGGGCCGGCTTGTGCAAGGCGTCTGGTGGCAGAGCCAAAGGGGACTCCGCCCTGGGGACGGGAGCACTTTAGACATCTGGGAATCTTGGGATGGGCTTCAAATTCCAACCCTTGTGTCAAAAACAACCGCAAAGCAATAGTACCGGCAATAACAAAAGTGACTACCATAGATTGAACGCGTCTAGGTGCCAAGTGTTTAATATGATTTTGAATTTCTCGCAAGAACCTGGTATAGTACACATTTTTGTTCCTTTTTAAATAGGTGAGGGTAAGCAAGGCTCACAAAGGTTAAATGAATTGCCCAAAGTTTAAACGTAGCAGATATCTATCACTCTGGACTGCCTAACGTTCTACTTTTCAAGAGCTGCTGTGCTTTCCTTCCATGTAATTCTGAACGGACTGCCAACTACTGATCCAGAACGTTCCGTCCATTACTGACACTTATTAAGCAGAATGCAGTGGAGTCACTTAGGCTCTTTCCCTGGTAATTTACAAGGACTTTGAAAATAAGATACCTTTCTTCACTGTGGCATGGAAGAAGGAAGCTAGTTTTCAGTAGGAGAGAACGAGTGACCAGCATTATGGTGGTATTTCGTCCCTGGGACCAGTGGTTTGAGATCAGAGCCCATCCCTGGCTCTTCCAGTAATGTGGGCCAGTTTCTTTCATCTGCTTGGGTTATTTTGAATTGGTTTCTGTCTCTTGAAAGTGAATCATCCTGAATGAGCGCATGTCTCCTTAGGAAACGGTGCAGACAAGATTAAACTGAGAGTGACCTAGGCTCATTAAAACATCTCACTGCGCTGTCTTCTAACTAGTGTTTCATGGTCACCTCGAGCTAATGAGGTTAAAACATGAGGCTAACAGCACGTATTCATGTGGTTATGGGAAAGGTTTCTAAAAAAGCCAGTTGAAAGTACTTAGTACAGTGTTGGTATATAGTCATCACTCAATAAAAATGAGATGTTTTAATTATTTGCTTTTACATGAAGCTGGATAAGTCTCTTGTGTTACCTTATCCAGTCCTTGTAACACATGTTCCTGTCTGGGAGGGTTCACAATTCATACTCAGTGGGGAGCAGACTCCCTGGCTTCCCTTGGTGGCTTAAGTCCGACCATGTGTGAGGGACGAGGAGCGAGAAGTTCAGAGCTATTTGTTCTTGAGCTTCTATGAAAACTCTGGACTGGGAGGTGAAGGAATTCCTTCCTGTGACCCAGCCAGCTGGTAAGGCAGGGCTCCCCTCTCTTCTCATGCTAGCCCCAATCTTCCTCTGTTCTCTGGGTTTTGACTGAACAGAAGCTCTAGAATGATCTGACATCTGCAATTCGCTTCATGTACCCCAAACCTATTGGTTCCCAGTTCTTGACAATTTATTGGATCCGAGTGGGATCTGGTTCACTTATGATTAAGCTTACTATTGGTTTTCTAGACCCAACCTGAAGTCCTGTGTGTTGTGGGGGGGGGGGAAGAGAGGGGGAGAGAGAAAGACAGAGAGAGATGAATGAATGAATAGCTCTGCCCCCAGTTTACCACATCTCTCTTCTAATTCCTTTTTTCCCATAGTCTCATTCTTTGTGTTCCTAACCCTTGCAAAGCCCTTACTAATCTTTGGGTTGATTTAAACACCCACTCATATTGCAATTAGTAGCTCCCCCTTCAGAATCAAAGGAGGGTTCTGGTGGCAGGTGGTTGTTGTCAGCAGCTTTTTAGACACCAGTCTTGGCTGGTCGTACCAGCCTCCAAGCACTCTCCCTCCCTCACACTAGGGCAGTTTCCAAGCACTTATGTTCAAACCTCCATGTCTTTGTGTATGCTGTTTCCTCTGCCTCCATGCCCTTTCAACTTCACTTGCCTGACACTCGTGATTAGAGGCTTAGCTCAGCTGTCATGGTGCTTGACCTTTTCGTATGGGTTAAGGCCCTGCCTGAGGTAAGAATGTGTTCTGAAGGAAGAGGCGTTTGTGCACGTAGGTTACTGGAGACGGGACCCCAGGGTCTAAGAGTAAGGGATCTGTACAAAGGTGTACTATCAAGTTGACCATTGCCTCAGAAACCTGGTGCTCCAGACCTTGAGGAGCCTTATGAAGAGACAGTCGGAAGTGTTCCCCTGGGAAGAAAAGGAGAGGCATTCACCCTTTGTCCTCCTCCTCCTCTGGTCAAGGATGTATGGGTTAGAAGTGAAGTATATGTCATGGGCTCTGGGTGCACTCCATGGAGATTGAATCTACTGAGAACACAGAAGTGGCCTCTGCAGGAGGGTGGGCTTACACTGATGCGCATGGGGTACCAGTACACCCTGTGCTTGCTGCTGTCAGAATATTTAGAACACTGAATTGCAGGGCATAATTTGTTGGTTTTCTCCACTGGCCATGAGCTGTGTTTGGTATTTCAGTGTTTAGCACCAGTCATCCTTGTAGCTAGTGCTGGCAGAGAAATGCACTCATAAACAGCTTTCTTCAGCTTGAATGTAGAGTCCGTGCATCTCTAAATGTGTTGTGTGTGGTGCTGCTTGCCTGCAAGATGGCTTTATGGGTATTTCGCAGAATATTTCTACTTTTGTTGTCTTATGGTACTGAGGATTAAACTCAGAGCATCAAACATGCAAGGCAAGTGGTCTACCACTGAGCTATACTCCTAACACCTAGAAAAATATTTTATATTATAATGTGAGCTATATTATACCTACATATCTCTCTACAGATAGATGTGTATATGCATGTAGCATATCAATCATGTGATTTTATGAATATTGCTCAATATGAGACTAAGAAAAGAAGTTGTTAATTAAAATTAGTTAGCAGAATACATTGTATAGGTTGCTTGTAGACTTGGTAAGAATCATGAAAATGATGCATGAATGCAGCGTGGGACCCTTCTCTCACCAAATGACCCACCCCTGTGATCCTGTCCTTTCTAGAACTGAGTGTGTGTGTGTGTGTGTGTGTGTGTGTGTGTGTGTATCCAAATCAACAATATAAGAGCAATTTGGGCATGGAACTGGTCCTACTCTGGTGACATGAACAAAGTGAAAGAGGCTCATGGTGATCGGCATTCTCACGGTGTTACCTTCGACTTTACTCTTGCCTATCCTGGGAAACCTGTGATGTGGACATGTGTCAGTAAAACTCCAAAAAATCCTACTCAACCCCATGGACACAGTGAGCATCCTTAAGGAAAGGTCTGGCAGTCACTGAGCAAGCCAGCGGGCTCTGCCTGTTGGTGGAGGATGGGAAGTTAGTTTTATGCATTGATTCAAGCTGACATTTATCTTTGCTGTCCTGGGAATCTGCTAGGCATTGGTCCGAAGGCAGTTAAGACAGGAACCTGACCTCTAGAAGCTTGCAGTCTAGTGGGTGGGAAGCCCTGCCCTATTAGAGGCAGACAGAAGCATGGAAGCTACGTAAATAAGCCGGGCAGAGGAGAGATGGTGTCTCACCAAGAGCGTGACCTTTGAGAGAGGGTGGGAAGAATTAAGCCTTGCAGAAAGTCAAGAGGAGAAGCAGAGGGAAAAGCCTGAAAAATGCCTTGTGTGGCTCTGTGGCTCCACTACTGCGTGCACTGAAGGAAGTGGTTTAAAGATTTAAAGCTGGGGGGAAATGGGTGGAGAAGAGGGTAATTTACCTTGAAGCTGGCTGAGAGGCCGTACTAAGATGTAGTACGAAGCTGTGTGAGGAACTGAGATGGCCCAGGCCTGGGAAATCTTGTATTTTACAAAATAATAATAGTAATAAATTAAAATTTTCAGAAAGAATTCTATTATTCTCCTGGAATTGGTATTGTTTAGAGACACTTCAAAATCACTAGGTTTGAAAAAAAGAGATACTCAGTGAAAGGGTTTAAGTTTTTTTTTTTTTTTTTGTCTTTTTGAGACAGGGTCTCCATAGGCAGTTCAGGCTGGCCTTGAGCTCACTTTGTAGCCACAGCTGGCCTCGAACTCACCAGGATCCTCCTTCCTCAGCCCGCACCCCCAGTGCTGGGATGACAGGCGTGGGCCACCACACCCCGCAGGTTTTAAATCCTGGTTCAGCTATTCTACATAATAATGTATGGCCCCTCAGAAACATCTGCCCCATTACCATATATTTACAAACCCCAAATAGCCCTTTAACTCATGTAATTTGGAGACCACATCAGAGGAAGTAGAGAGTATCAGTGATGGGACAGGTCTCTCCATACAAAGCCTTCTTGCACTTTGAGCCCATGATAGCAAAGAGAAGGACCTGACCCTTTCTTTCACCAGCTCAGCCCTCTAATTGAACTTGGAGAAAAAAATCACAGCAGTAAGAACCTTCCGGGCCGTGAGCCGCCTCTCAGGAAGCAATCTGCCCCATCTGCTTCCCTCTCCTTCCTCCTCAACCCACGCGCATGTCCACTCGCTACACGACTGCAATAGCTCTGACGGCCACCTTCTCCAGGCTCTCCCTGCCCCTGCTCCCGCCTGAACAATTTATGTGGTTGAAACTCCTTCCTATGGCTCTTCCTTTCAGGACCTTTCATTTCTTTTCCTCTACCCACATCACTCCTCAAAGTAAGTGTTCCTAGACCTACTTTGCTCTCTTCTTGTTCTTTGGAAAGCCCTGGGCTCTGGTAATCCTCTCACCTCAGGCACTTGAGTAGACGGGCTTCAGGCCCGGGTACCATGCCCAGCTAATCCTTTTCTTAAAAACCAGGTATCACATGGAGCTAATGTTCTGTATCTTTAACAATCCTGACTCAGATCAACCTGCTCATTTTACACATGCCTACAGTGAGGCACAGAGAGGTCAGTACCTTGCTCAAATTCACTCTTGTCATTAGAGCCTAAGTTTTTTCACTTTATTAGAGTGTGAAAAGCAATGTAAATTGGAGCTTAAAGCAGGGATTTTGTAGTCACACTGCCTGAGCTTGCACCCAGCCTTATTCTTTACGGTTAGCTATTCCTGCGTAATAAACTACTTTCCAAGCTCAGTGCCTACACGGTCACTTAAGATTCTTTGTGCTTGGGGTCACTCAAGGCTCGTCTCAGCTGTGCCTGGACCAGGTGAGCGGCTCTTCCTCGGCAGGCTGGTCTCCCAGCACCTGTGTCGATTGTCTGGAAGGCTCTGTTCATGTGTCCTCCTGCTTGTCGGCAGATTGCCCAGCGCGGCTGTTTTCCTGGTGATGTTAGAGACTCATGAGGACTAAGCAGAAGCAAATAACAAGTGAGGTTTCTTTAGGCCTGGACTTAGAGCTGGACCCCATCACTCCTAAAGCGAAGTGCCAAGCCCAGCTCAAAGGCTGAACCCTGGCTCCCACGAAGCCAAAGCAAGTATGTGAATGTGCGGAGCTTGAAGATGTGGGGCCAATAATTCAGTATCATACAGTCACTAATAGATTTTGTGGGGCAAACTGCTTGGCTACATCTGTAAAATACATACCCTACTAATACAGAGTCCCTCATGGGTTTTGTTGGAAAAAATTAAGTGAGCTAATTCACATAAGCCATTTAGAGCAATGCTTAGCCTTAGAAAACAAGTAGTAAATGTTAGTGTCGTCACTAATTTTATCCACCTAAGGATCCCTACTCATGCTTGTGTTGGCTGCGCTATCGGAGTGTCTATGGAGAGGCTGGGGATGGCTCCACAGATTGCTCTGGTGCCAGCCCATGTTCCACCAGAAGGGCTCAAAGCAGTGACCTTCTGAAGAGCCCGCAAATCGTTCACTTATCAATTTCTTTTTCTCTCTTGTAAGTGCTTCCTCGGCACAGACAGCAGGCCCCCAGCAGCGTGGCTTGTCTTGGTGCTACCTGGCCTACCCAAGCACTTCTTCCTACGCACCTCACCCCAGAGTCAGCAGTGCTTTCCACAGAAACCACGAGGGGTGGAACTGGGCCAGAAACACGTAATAGCTGCAGATCCTCAACCACATTCACATGTAGTGATCGAACAGGTCTGGACATAGCCGCAGAATGACTCCCGCATGCACAAGCCATCAGCAAAGTATGATTCCAACTTGAGTAATACTTGAGTCCAGCCAGCTGCTTCTGAAATCAAACAAAAGGCAGTGTTATTGCCGGCCAAGGAGAAGAGTCATCTTTGACCGCATCCCTGTTTTCCCGTTGAGTGTGAGAACAGCCAGGCACTTGAATCAGCTTCTGTTAAGAACATTTCTTTCTTGTCCTGCAGATCACTGTCTGATGAAACTCACAGCTTCTAACTCCTACCAAGCCCACCTTTCACCTTATGGCTCACCAGCTGAGCGTGCAGATTCTAGGCGGGAGCCCCATTCAACAGTATAACAGCGTGCCCTTGGGCGAGTTATTTCACCTTTATGTAGGATGAGGATAACGGCATTCCCTACCCTAAAGGGTTGTGAGGATTACATGACATGAAGGAAGTCAAACGCTTAGCAAAACACAAGTTATAACAAACGCTCAATAAATATTAGCTAGCATTATTATTTCTCAGTCTCCCTGTGCGATGCAGATCATTGCTTCCATGACCACTCCGTCTCTAGGAGTCTGCGTATAGTCCTGCTCTGTTATCTGTGGTTTTGCTTTCTGCAGTTTAGCTGCCTGTGGTTAACTTCAGGCCAAAATATTACAAGGAAAAGTCCAGAGACAACTCATGAGTTTTAAATTCCCGCCCTTCTGACATGAAATAGCTCCACTCTCCTGCTTGGTTCCGCTCAGAAGGTAAATTGTGCCTCCTTCCATGCTGTATATGACATCTGCCTGCTAGTCGCTTAGTGGTTACCAGATTGGCTGTCACAGTATTGCAGTACTTCTGTTCAAATAACCCAAGCCTTCCTTAATCCTGGCCCCAAATGCTACAGTAGTGATCCTGGCAGTTTGGATTTGTCAGAGACAAGCTATATATAAATAGAAAAGTTTGAACTATCTTGTAGATAACACTATGTAAAACAATAACCATTGACAATTTCCTACCACTTTGTCTGTAATTTGGTAAGCCCCCCCATTATTATGTTATCCTTCTTTTACTCTTTAAAATAAAAAAAAATAAATAAAAAATAAAAACAGTCCTGTGTGGCTGTCAGACCCTCAAAAAAAGAAAAGTTTGTCATTGATGTAAGAAAGAAAGAAAAAATCTTGAATGCTGAAATTGCTGAGATCTATAGAAAAAATGAATCTTCTGTTGGGAAATTGTGATAAAGGAAAAAGTTCATGTTAATTTTTCTGTCAACCCTCAAGAGAGGCCCCGAGTGACGGCCTTGATGTACGATTAAGTGCTTCGTTAAGATGGCAATGACATTAAATTTCCATGTATATAAGAACAAACAGACCATGTAATAGTATGGGGCTTGGCATATTCTCTGGTGTTAGCCTTTCACTGGGGACTTGAAATGAATTCTCCATGGATAAGAGGAATTATGTGAATGTTATTCTTTTCCAGCCCACCTCAACATAGCTCGTCACTTCCCATCCCTTTCTATTCTGTAAATACTTTGTGCTCTTCTACTTGGTGCTCGACTCCGGGTCAGATACTTTGCAGCACAAACATGAATAACACACAAACCTTGCTGCTAAGAAAGTTGTTAGACTGTGAGCTGCAACTAGACATTCAGTAGTTTCTCCTTAGTCACAGTAGTTACATTCTACAAATCATGAACACAAAGCTAGTTCCAGCAAGCCTCTGGCTATGTTTTCATTAACAGATCTTAACCTAACTCTGTTGATATGTGTTTTTGTCTAAAGACAAATCGCTTAAAATATGTGGCTTATTCAGCCGTACTGAACTCATGGCCAACAGGGCTCCTGCCTGGACGAGGCTTATCTAGCACTCATTTTTCTTCTAAGGCACATCACAGTCTTCGAATGCTTCGGAATGCGAGGTAGCACTTTAGCACCATGCTTGGGGACCATTGCAAATGGTGAAATCACCCACAAAAATCACAAAAATGCAGAACATTGGCAGTAAATACATCATGAGAAGGATATCTGTTTACAGTACGAGAGCTGAGCAGAAAGATCCTGGTCTAACTTATCTGGAACTTGAATATGTCAAGACTCGATGCATGATTCAAGTGACTGGAAAGCGCTCTGTCAGAACAGATTGTGAAGTTACAAACAGGTTTTAGCCACAGGCAAATTCGTAGATACCAAATCCATAAGCAGTGAGGCAGACTGAATCTACACACGACGCGACAGCTGCGACCGCAGCGATGCTCCTGCAGAAGGGCAGGGCGGCAGAGTCAGCGCAGCCCAGGCGCGCAAGCGCGGCTTGGTCCAGCCTGGTGCCGTGAGGCTCTAACTAAAGTCAGATTTTTCAACTATGAAGTGTGATAAGAAACAGTGTGTGTTTAAATTTTAAAAATTATTACAACAGAAGACATTTCTATTAATCCCTCTTAAAATACTCCCCCAGGCTTTGGACACGCATTCCATCATTCTTGCCATTTTGGTTTTTTTGTTTTTCTTTCTTTCTTTTTCTCATTAGTATACGTTTGTGATACAGAATAATTATATTCATCTAAGGAACTGGTCTTGCCATTTTCTAAAGGAATTGTTTTTTTCTGTTTTTGTATTTTTCTGGTACCGGGAATCAAACTCACAACCATGCCTTTGCCAGGCAGGCGCTGTGCCGCTGAGCTAAATCCCCAGCCCTTTCTAAAGGAATTGTAGAAGTACTTTGTAAGTAGCTTTTGATGCACTGTCACGGCTGCCTGGATGTCCTGAATAAATTCAAAACACTTACTTTTCGTAGTCACAACTTTGCAGAAGAACCAGAAGTCCCACAGCGCCAGAGCCGGTGAAGAAGGTATAGGAAGACACACCGTAATGTGTCCTCACCATGATTTTTATTAGCCTGCCTCCCATTGGATGACGCTCTGGAGCAACAGCCATATTTTTGATCATACCTTATAAACGCACTCTCAAAAAAAAAAGACTTACAGAATTCCTTTGGAAAGTGGCAAGAATGGTGAAATTGGTGTGTTCAGAGCAAGAGGGAGTTTCTTTTCCTTTCTTTTCTTTTTCAAGAGGGAGTTCCTTGAGTGAGATTATTTGCAATGTGTCCTCTACTGTACTACATTTTAAAAACTTAATCATTCACCATATTTTTGATCAGCTCTTACAGAAGCACTTTCTAATGTGAGACAGGAGTGGGGGAAGTGTGGAGGAATGAGAGTATGTAAATACTTTCCTGGGACCTTGAATATCTTTATTGCTTGTGCAAAAAGTGGAGAAAATGTTTTCTTAGGTGAATACTTGGACAGACTCCTCAAAACAGAGAAGGGAAGATGCCTTAAAGCCCAAAGCCATCTCTGCATCACAAGGGAGGTGGAGTTATCAGGTGTAGCCAGGTTACTCAAAATGCAGTCGGTGTGTGGAATGGTTTCCTAGTCAACTTTTTATCACTGTGAAAAAGTACCTGAGGAAATCCACTTAAATGGAGAAAGGGTTATTTTGGACCATGATTTCAGAGGTTTCAGCCCGTGGTTGGTTGGATTCACTGGTTTAGGGCCTGCGGTGCGGCAGAACATCAGGACAGAAGGGTGAGGTGAAGCAGAGTTGTTCAGCTCATGGCGAAACAGCCTGACAGGAAGGGGCTAGGGACAAGAAAACCTTTTAAGACCACATCCCCAGGGACCGACTTCCTCCAAGTACCCCACATGTAATAGCCCATTCATCCGTGAACTCCTCTGCGATCAGTCCATCGATGAAATTAATGCCCTTCTGAGTCTGTCACCTCTCTGGAACCCACCTATGACATTGCTGTACAGGGATCAAGCCTTCCATACGTGCATCTTTGGAGGTTGCTTCCTATTTAGAATATAATAAACGGTTTCCGTACCTATCACTGTATGGATGTAACCCAGGTTCGACTGGGCTCCCTGAAGTGGGTCTCTTCTCACCCACACCCACGACAGATAAGACCTCACACTTTGAGATGCCAAACCAACGTAACATCGACCCAATTCCACAGTGTTGGTAACAATTTTCATTGGGTCAAGATAAGCAAAATTTTTGTTTGTATTGCACAGTGTATAAAACTTAATAAATTCATGAGTAGACATCTTTCTGTTCCTGTGACTAAATTCCCCCCCAATTCTTCGCTTGCTCCTTTTCCCCTCTCTTCCAGTACCTGTACTGTTTCAGGTAATTCCACTTGTGTACTGCATCCCCCTTGCTATGTTATTCATTCTCTATTTCAAGGAGCTTCTCCAAATATCCACCCAGGGAACTGTCTTCTCCACTTTGTGCCCAAGCAGGAAATCTGTCCACAGCCGCAGGAGAGTAAATGTTCCCCATCACTGCCTCCGCCAGGATAAGTATTTTCTCATTTAAGAAGCATGATCCCTGGTTTCTGCAATTTCTGAGGAGCCCAGCCCAGGACCTAGTGCACCAGATATTCAATAATTCAATAAACTGATGGCTTTTGTGGAAAGAGACATTTTTGTAATATTTCCTTCCATAAGACTGGTATGTAATTTTAGTTATTGTTTTTTCTTACATATTTCATAACAGGATTTAAAAATTTGTCATTCTACAAGTTCTAAATATTGCTTTGTAGTAAGCCTTATCAAAACTCCCAAAGATACTGATTTAGAAACTTAACAAAATAATTAGAAAATTTACCTCAAACAATCAAGATACCTTTAGCAGGAAGAACAGCTAAGGAAATCTGAAAAAAGGAATAATGTCTTGGGACTAGCTCTATGAGAGCTTATCATAGAGTACAACCCTATAGTAACCGTGGAGTATAGTCCCAAGAGTCTGGACACAGATCAATAAAATAGGAAGACTAGAATCAGACCTGAGTTTGTTTAAAAATGTAATACCTTGTAAAAGGTATAGCAATAAGGAAAGGAATAGTTGTTATAGGAAAATTGATTTCCAGTTTGGAAAAAAGCACTGTTATAAAAACCTATCTCTTATCACATACCAAAATACATTCCAAATGGATTAAATATTTTAAAAATCAAGCCAACATAAGAAGATGGAGGTGAATGTATACTGAGGCTTCATATGACTTTTTATAATTAAAAACAATGTAAGAAACCACAAAAATAACAATCAGTGTAACTGACTATATAAATATTTAAACATCAATAAGCAAAATTAAGGTGCAAGAACAAAATAAGAAAAATACCTCCCACAATTATGGCAAATAGTAGATTAAAATAACTTTTGTTTTAAAAAAAACGGAGTGAATTTGATAGCATAAAATAAACATCAATAGAAAAAGAAAGGAGCAAATAATTCACAAAAGAAGGAAATGCAAATGGCTAACAAGCATGTGAAAAAGTTCTCTAAGACAAATTAGAATTGAATCAAAACAATTTCTATGTCAGAAAAGCAAAGATTAAAAACAAGTGAGAACGCTGAATAACACCAGCTCTGGGGGAAGGTTCACACTCAGACACTGCAGCTTTTTGGAAAGAAACTTGGCAGTGTAGAGCACGAGCCCGCAGAGTGTTACGATAAGATTAAGTGAATATTCAGGAAATTAAATCATTTAATTTCAACCTATAAAAATCATATATGTTGCTTTCTGCAGTTTCTCTCTATCAATATTCTAGAGGAAAAAATGGAGACTATGCATCAAAATGTTAGCAACAGTTAAAATGATCTTTTCTAAACACATCTTTTCACTGTGTTTGAAAAAAGGACTTTTTTCAAACAAAGGGTGTTTAAAAAAGGACTTCACAGTAAGGAATACATAGTTTATATGAAGACTGTCTAAAGTATCATAAAATATATTTTTGTGATTTCAAGAATGCTTTTTGATTATTTTAATCCTAAAATCAGTATCATCTAATACACTAAAATAATTGTAAAGGGACCCACATTTATCAGGATTGCTGTCAATTTTGAGTGCTTAAAATGTTGATGACTATTGTGATATTCATGATGCAACTATTACAGAAATAGAGAGAGTTCAGAGCGAATTTCTTCCCTAAACATTTTAATTGGGATATTTAGATAACCAGTTGAAATAAGGAGAAACGGAATTGTCTTTTCAAAGCATTCCATTAATTTTAGAAAATTGGGAGTAAAAACTATGGAAATGGAACTCTGGGTAGTTATTTCAAACTATATTATTCACGTGCTTTAGCTTTATTAAAATTGCACAGTTTGAGGGTTGTAAAAGTCATTTTTTCATGTAGAAAATATTTGGACATACAGCAAAAATTCTTAAAAATCTACTTGCTAGTCCTAAACAGATAGGCTTCTTAATGGTATAAAACCATATTCATAATATGGAGAGGGAGAGAGAGAAACAGATACTTGTTTGCTTGTTTGGATTAAACATCTATTATCTTTCTGCAGAAACACAGCTGTGCTCGCTCTGTTATATGACGGTAGTCAAGAGCCAGAGAAAGAGAGATCTAAACCATACGATTATTGACCATAAACCAGATCGTCCCCATAGAAAGTGAAGGCAAAGAACCTATTCAGGTTTTCTGATTCATGAGCATTGCCTGAAACAAATGCTTTCTTTAAAGCTCTGCATCGCCTCTTGTCACTTAGGTTAACCATGAAGGATGGAGTGGGAGAGGGAAGGGTAAATACTAGAAATACCACTAGAACGTCATAGATGCGCCATTGACAGAAAAGGATCTAGAGAAGTCATGGCTTGTTTTTAGGGTCATGAAAGATCTGAAAATGCCCAAGAACTCCCAGCGTCAAAAAGGGAATGTCACGTGGTTCTGACTCTGTCTTTTGCTCTAAAAACCTAAGGAGCCATGGTCACCTGAGTTCAAGTAAAGTTAGGAATGCAGCCATCACTGTCCTCCACAGCTTTCCATCATGGCCATGGGACATATCATACACTGAAAGCAAATGTTCTGGCCTTATTTCTGCCCGTTAGTATTTGTACCTAAATCACTTTACCAGAGCATGCTTCATTTCTCCTAGTAGGCTGCAGGCCCATGGTTTGTACACTTTAGTGAGTCCCAGAAGTTCTAAGAAGGTCTCTGAAGGTTGCTAAGTGACAGGCCCATCCCTGGGAATCTCCCCTTTCACTTTCTAACATCGTATTTCATTTGGTAAAAGGATAAAAGAAGACATGGGGGAACTGCTGATATGAGTTGTAGGATTTGCTTTGACAAAGACAGCCAAGAGCTGCACTGATAAATGGCTGTCTTGCATGAGGAGTTATTGGCTGAGGCAATATTAGAAGCACAGGGCTGATATTGAATATGACACATACAGAGTTGATTTGCATCTTCCATTTGCTGTCTCCTGGAAGCCACATAATTATGCCTGTGTGTGAAGGCTGATAATGCTTTGATGGAAAGTTTGATTGGCTGTTCTAGAAGTAGGAATGCATTTTAATTCACAAACTTCATGACATTGATTTTTGTCAGTGCTATGATGAAGCATGTTTGCTAGAAAGCAGAGTTCTGGGTGAACCTTTGCTACACTGATATTAATTTTATGCATATGGTACTTGGATTAGAGTCCTACCTTCACATTCATTCAGTGAGAAGAAGTGCCTACTTCAGGAGCTTCAGGACTCTGTTGAATGTGCTTAATTATTTCCTTGTACGTTGACATTTCAGTGTTGTTCCTTTTCAAGCATTAACATTTTGTTCTATGTGTATGTGGCTGAAATTAAAACTTCATTGCTAAGATCTGTGTGGCTACATTTCAAATTTTTGACTTTCTTTAAACACATTCTTGTTAAATCTTGTTCTTCATTTGTAACCCTAGACCATAAATTTGTGTCATACTTAGATGAAGTAAGATTTCATTATTAAATAATCCACTAATTTAAACTTGTTTTCATGCTTTCCCATTAGAAGATCTACTTAATAAAGAGAAGTTTTAGCAATGTGGCTCAGAATGTCAGGCCTTAGAAGGAAAAGAGTTCTGAGTCTGCCTTTAGTTATCCTCTGGGCCTCAGATCAGTCACCTGTAAAATGCAGGTAATGATACTTGCCTCCAAGGGCTTACCTCAGGATGGAGAAATGTGTGCTGAGCTATGAAACAGTCTTCTGTAAATTTTATGAGTACTGTAATAAACACATGGCTTGCTTCTTGCCTATGCTGTATTGCTTCTCTGGGCTGTTAATACCTGAGAAAGGGACTAACTGAGTGTAAAATAAAGTTTTAAGATTGTTTTTATGATTATTGAGCTGGGTAGTATTTATTGGCTTTCTCTCTGGACCTCATTTTTACTGTATGTGAGATTAAAAAGACCACCATAAACATTAGCTTCTCACACAGCATGCTCCACGGGAGAAGTGCTCTCAGGAAGGTCCAGGGATAACTATTTCGGAGGGGAACAAAACCCGTATTAATTGGTTTCACAACTTTAGGGGATCATAACTCATTGCACCTATCATCATAATCATTGCTGTAATCATTTATTAAATATTCCACTGTTGGCCACATACTCTTTCATATTGACATATAAAACTTAAACATATTTTTGGGTGATACCATGTGGTGTTTTGATACATGTGTGCATTGTGTAGTGTTCAAATCAGGGTAAGTCTATCTCAATCTAAACATTTATCATTTTTTTGTCATGAAAAATTCAAAATCCTTTTTTCTAGTGTTTTGGAAATATAGAGCATTATTGTTCTCAGTGGTCATCCCACTGTGCAATAGAATACTAGAGCTTATTTCTTTTATTCTTGTTCGTGGTTTTGAGAATTTTTATTAGTATGTGTTTGTATGAGACAGTGATTACACTCAGGTGGAGAGTTTGTGAGTGCGCACAGCACACCTTAATTATTTTCACTTCCCTTCCTCTCCACCTCTTGATCCCTTACTCATTGGCAGATCTAGCTCCCTGGTTGCTATTATCTTTTACCAGAATTTATTTCTAATTGTAACTTATTACCTACTTATCAACCTTTCCCCATCCTCTCCTGTCCTGTCCTGTCCTGTCCTGTCCTGTCCT
>NW_004955472.1:7711465-7724768 GCF_000276665.1 Chinchilla lanigera | reverse complement strand
CTCCTCCTTCTCCTCCTCCTCCTTCTCCTTCTCCTCCTCCTGCTCCTCCTTCTCCTCCTCCTCCTTCTCCTTCTCCTCCTCCTGCTCCTCCTTCTCCTTCTCCTTCTCCTTCTCCTTCTCCTCTCCTCTCCTCTCCTCTCCATGTCCTTGCCATATATTTAATACAGCATTCATAAAATTTACAAAGGTAAACTCTTAGAGGCAAGTATCACTATCTCCCTTTTACAAGTGACTCATCTGAGGCACAGAGGGTAACTAAAGGCAGACTTCGGCCTCACCCTCAGGGTAGCTCGATTCCCATGCGCCTGGCTCTCAGGCTCAGCTGGGCTCAGCCTGCAGGTCCTCTGGCGCGACAGGATCTGCTCTGAGGTGGGTGCAGCACAGCACAGGCGTCTGCCCGCAGAGACAGCTTTGGGGCGTCACCGCGGTGAAGGTGTTAATGTAAATCCAAGGCTTAGTGTGCAGGGCATAGGTCACTGCTTTTTTCTGAAGAATTCAATTTTCAGAATGTTTATCTTTTTATTCTGTGTATACAACACCACCGTTCAGAGATAGCTACTGTTAACATTTTCTAGATAAGACGGAATATCCCCCTGTGGAATCCCAGTGCTCTCTGCAAGGTCTGCCTTGTGAATTCCCCGGGTACTTGCGTTCTCATGGTCTCCTCTGACCCTAGCTCTGGCTTCACTTTGATGTGGTTTAATTTACACACCCCCTTGCTTACGCCTGCCTGTGCCGCGGTCTTCAGCTTGATAGCAGGCCTGATGGCAGCACAGCCTTTAGCCTCAGTTAGAAATAAGAGAAGCAACAATCTCCCCACACGCAGGCACACACAGGTACAGAGGGACACACAGACACAATCCTGAATGCAGAAACACAGACAATGGGCTCGTGATCGCAACACACCGAGCTGATGAATCACAACAAAGACGTGGTTTATGCCTGGGCAGAGCAGACAGCCTCACGTCAACGATTAGACTGTTTGCTAACGAGTGTCAGCTGCCCGATGCAGTGTTTGGCCTTTGTCTTTTCTTGTTTTGCTTCTGTGCCCCCCACTGGAATTCTGATTGAATTATATTGAATTTATGCATAACTTAGTCAGAGTTCTCATCTTTCCAACATTCTATCTGTCCACTTAAGAGCAT
This sequence comes from Chinchilla lanigera, assembly GCF_000276665.1. NCBI lineage: Eukaryota > Metazoa > Chordata > Mammalia > Rodentia > Chinchillidae > Chinchilla > Chinchilla lanigera. Next base: position 7,723,623 of record NW_004955472.1, on the reverse strand, counting down.
AAAACAATTTGATGAAGGAATTTCTCTTTGTCAGACTTCATCACACTGAGGGTGTGCACACGGGTGCGTTCACGCGTGTTGTGTGTGTGACCGTGGGAATGCAACAGGGTTGATATTCCAGTATTACATGGTGGTTCCTCTGTGCTGGTGGATGAAAAGCGCAATACTTCTGTGCCCTTTGGTAAATAACTGCAGCTGGAACCGACTGCTCCCGCTCCGGCCACCTTAGCTGCCGGCTCCGCTCTCAAGGCCTCTGGTCACGCACTGAGAGGTCAGCCGAGAGGCCCAACGCCTGGCCCATCATGGATTCTTCAGCACCCTTTTCTAATGCTCAGACTGGTGTCTGTTTTAACTGGTTTGTCCATGTCACTAAGCCATACTGTTCAGTACATTCAGCTGTATATTCTTGGTCTAAAGAGGCAGAAAACAAACGGTGCAATGGATCTCACTTATGCCTCTCCTTCATGAGCTTATGCCCAAAATGCAGCTTGGCCGCGGTCCTTGTGCTTTGCGGCACTGCCACCGTGACCGCCATGTTTGAAGGGACTTGCTTCGCGGTGCCTGGCTCCTGAACATGGCCAACCACTTCATCTGATTCTCACCCAGGGACACTGCCCAGGGAGGGTTGGTGGAAAGCCTGGTGGTTGCATTTGTGCATGACCGGTTTACTTCCACATTAGCCTTTGTGGCTTATTCAAAGGATTGTCAAGAGCGTCTTTGCCTCTGTGCAATTTTTACCATACTGACGGATCTTTTGAAGTCTGTTGTCCCACTGAGCGTAATAAATTTCAATAAACACTACTTGGGTGTTTTCAAGGAAAAAAGAATCTGAGTTCCCTATTTTAAAGTATAGTTATAGATACATTAAAATTATATAAATATGCAAATAATGTCTATATAATTATTATATTTTATTTTTAGTCCAGTCCATCTGTCAAAGTTTGAAAGACATATGATACTATCTTCCCAAACTATTATACTTTCCTTATGCTTTTTTTTTGCTTTTATTAGATTTTTACATATTTGATTATGATTGAAGTACAAAGATGAATGACGGTGATGCTTGCATTACGGGTTTCACTGTCTAGCACATAATACCATAGACTTTGTTTCCCTTCATGCCTTCTATTTTAAATTTTAAGTGTTGCTATCCTTGCTTTCTTTTCCTTCTTCATTTTGTCTTGTCTTGTCTTGTCTAATCTTTTCTTCTCTCTCACTAAGGATTAAACCCAGGGCTTTCATTTGTGCTATATCCCCATTTTGTTTTCTTAAGTTTTGTAGCACAGTCCCACTGAGTTGCCCAGGCAGGGACCAGAACTTGCCATCCTCCTGCCTCAGCCTTCCAGAGTGCTGCCTCAGACTCCTACCATGCCCAGCTTTCTTTTTGTTTCTTGATAAATTCTTTGTCTATCCCTTTATTCTCCAACTTCAGTATTAATTCCATCTATTCCACTACAGGATGTTAGGCAAATGTGATCTCACATTTGATATGTCTTAAAATCCTTTATATTTTCTCTAATACACTCTGTACATTTGAATGTTATCTTTTGAGTTGCGTAAAATAATGGGATACAAGTCTCTATCACCATTGAAGTGTTAGCTGCATCTTAAAAGAAAGTCAGCCAACAGGTAGGTACGTGCAGAGAGGCTGTCTTTAATAGAAGCAGCATTGTGAGCAGTATCCAGGAATGGAAAGCTTGCAAGGAGTCTGGGGCCAGCCAAAGTGATCAGAGGGATTACGTTTTTGCAGTTTGTCAAGAGAGAATGAGGGTGTGAAAAGAGTGGTGTGCGGAGGCAGTGTGGTGCTAGCGTGGACGGCAGTGTGCACTGGACTTAGGGGGTGAGGGTTGTTGACAATAATTCAGTTTTCAACCAGGTATGATTGGAAAAGTATGGTGTGAAGAAACGAGAAAGGAAGAGAGAAAAGCTAAGGGGAGAAAATATGCTGAGTTCTCTCTAGACATAGTGTATTTAAGATGCCTATCAGGTATCCAGCGTGCATTTTCATAACGTGTGCCTGTAGCTGGAAGAGGTTAGAGGAAGACTTAGATTTGGAACAGATGGTCACTGAGATTCTGGGAGTCGGTGAGAATACCATGAAAGCTATAGTCTTCCATAGCACTGAGCAGGCCATAATCTCTGGGCTGGCGCCCTAGCTACTTACTGGGTTTGGGCAAGGAGGGGAGTGGGAAATGAGAGTCAAGGGAGACATGGTATTTAGAATCGTAGCCTTACACGTGGTCCAGGGAATGTTCATGGGTTTCTACTGGGATGATCAAAGAACTGAGGCAAATGAGAGTGGAGCGGCGCACAGGGAGAAGCTACTGGGCCGAAGCCTCTATCGGAGCAAAGGCAGGGTTATGAATTCTAACGTATTCCAGGTGTTTTACAGTGACTTCCCATTTGGTTATCCCATTTCTTTCTTTTGTCGAAGCCCATTTCTTAATCTGTGGAATGGAGATACAATGTCCAGTTCTACGGGTGTGAGAATTAACAATGCATTACAAATATCTTGACTATGATAGGTACTCAATAATTTATGGTTATTATGTTATTAAAATAATTCTAGTAATTATGGCTAACTGAGAACTATTGAGAAACAGAACCAGCAAACACTTGATAATAGTGATTTTCAAACTGTGTCCCATAAAGAAGCAGCAGCTCTAGGGAGGTGTGCACGGGACTGCGGGAAGGCTGGGAGGAGGCTCAAGCTGTGCTCCTTGGGTTCCGTGGGGATACACAGGAAGCATGATTATATCTGCTGCCGAGTGTCGCTCGTTATGATTGCAGACCCCGAGGTGCAGAAGGGAAAAAGCAGTCACTGAATCTGGAGAGGCCGGTGGCAAGAAGGGACTGCCCTTGAGAACTGCGGCTTTGTAGACGGCTCGGGAGGGAGGGAGGGGGAGAACAGCTGTGCCAGTGACCTCTGCTTCCACCCTCCACTCTTGAGGGTGCTGCCATCAGCTGTACCCAGAGGGGCCCAGGTAGCTCCGTGGGGATCCCGAGCTGGGTGGAGAGGAGCCGGAGAGGGACACACCTGGTAAGAATGAAGACAAAAATGGAGGGATAGCCTGGCCTCGGCAAGGCAGGCCGATGTTGCGGCTGTATGAGCTGCTGTGGTGGCTGCTGTGGTACCTAAAGTTGTGGCTATTTGGGAGGCGGAGGCAAGAGCATAGCTGGAGCCTAGAAGTTCAGGGCCAGCTTGAGAATGGCATAGTGAGACTGTCTCAAGAACAAACAAACAAACAAATGAAAAGTGACTTAAAAATGAAACTAGCCCATGCCAAAAAATATCTGATGGAACATTTCATGAACTTGTCTCTCTGGCTTTCACGATTTTGGACACCTTTCACTGGAGTGACAGTACAGATAGGCTTTTTCCTTGCTGCCAGAACAACTTATGTGGGCCCCATAATTGTCTGCTCAGGCACATAAACGAAGCGTTGTCCTTCTGGGCCCTTCGTGTGATGAAATGCAAGGCTCAGGCTGTGTATGAGACGATGGCCTGTAACACTGCTGTACCTGCTAGGTACTAAGTCTGCATTGAAAAGACACAGCTCCTGCTCGGTGGCACTCTGCAGGCTTTCCAGGGTGGGTGGATACACAAGCTGAGTCTTGGAGGTCAAACGGGAGTTAGCCAGTTGAGTGTGAGGAGGGGGAAGTGCTGGAGGAGGGGAATATAGACAGGGAGGATGGCGCATCATAAGAGCCCAGATGTGAGGTGGTGTGGCCGTGTACACCTGTAATCCTGGCACTCTGTGAGGCTGAGGCAGGACAGTGGCAAGGTTGAGCCCAACCTGGGCAACTTCAGTGACTTAGCAAGACCCTGTCTTAAAACAAAAAGTAAGGAGAGGGCTGGGGATATAGTTCAGTGCAGAGGACCTGAGTTCAGTCCCCATTACTGCACACACACACACATACACACACACACACACACACACACACAGAGTGCGCAGGTGCACACAGAAAGATTCTGGGCATGATTCATAAAGAAGGGGCCCTAGAGGATTCCCCTAAGTGTTATCACACCCGGGATTTCTCAGGAGCCCACTGTTAATGAACATCTCTCTATCAATGACCGCTCTGCAGACATTGGTCTCGGTTTGGCAGATGAAAAGTTGTTATAGCATTTAGTTGGCATTCTGAGCAAATATGTCTGGAAGTTCCAAGTGTACAGTATTGTACTGCATTTATTTATTTATTTATTTGAAGGGAGGAAAATATGTCCCAAAAAACTGCTTCCCAAAAAAGTGACATCCAGTAGCAGAAATGACTCACTGAAAGCCTGTAATAGAGGAATTCCAAAACAAAGGCCTTGAGCCCAGAAGGCCCCTGGGGCAGCTCCTCCTCCAGAGAGGGGTTGTGACCCGCTGGGTGTGCCTGAGGGGTGGATGGTTTGGCATTCCAAACTGGTGCCTTGTTGCCCGGGACAGAGAAGGGAAGTGTAGCATGGGGAAGGGAGAAGGGATGTGCAATGTCCCTTTCATTGTCAACATCCACATTGAACTAATGAAAAGAGCTTTTCAGGGCCAGGCTCAGGGCTGGAAAAACAGCAGGCTTTTTCTGTCATGCTAAAATGCCAAGAGAAAAGTGACTTCACTTTTCTCTAGGAAGTAATTTTGTGCTATAAGGCACTGTCATGCAAAAGACCTCTTTAATGAATCCTCTCAACATTCTTATTAGAAAGATATTTTGAACACAATTTTACAGCTAAAGCACAGGGGTGGAAATAAGTGTTGGTTTGATTTTAAAGCCAAAGAACATTCCAGAGAATTGTTGGCAGGGAGAGAGCACTGACTGCTGGGGAGTCACTTTTAAAGGCAGACTATCAGGGGTGGGTCTCAGGCTGAGAGACACACAGCCCCTGGGTGAGGTCACGCATAGTGTCACTGAGCGCTGGTTTAAGGGCCCATGGTTCAGGTTCATCTCTTTCTCTCAGTTTAATTTTTTGTCAGCATATTTCAGCAGATAATGGTTCCGTTCATCACCACTGCCGGGACAGTGAGTTAAGAGCTTCGGTTTTGAAGTTCTCTCTCACTGGCACGCAAATGTATCGCATCTTGACCCCCTCCTCTGCAGCTTGACTCCCCCGTTCTCTCCGCGGCCTCTCCACATGGGTGTGACACTGCCTGTCCAGAATCACTTGCGTGTGAGGAGAGTTGGTCCTCTGTCAAGGTCAGCCCTGTAAGACAGGGGTGAAAATCAAAGGCTTTTGAAGGAAACACAGGGAATCTTCTCGAGCTCTTGCTCATCCTGCTTCCTGCCAGTGTGGGTCTGAGGTGAGGGAGGGCACGCGCAGCAGGACACGAGGCCTTCGCAGTCCTCCTTTCTGTGGGAATCTTACTCCAAGGTGCCTTAAAACACAACAAAATCCTCCTGAGCTCCTGACACAGGCTGCAGTTCGCTACAGATTTACTCACTCAAACTGGCTTTGTGCCACGCTAGTAAAGAAACGGCCCTCCATACAAAAATAGTGATTTAGAAGCTATTTTCTATTTACAGATGGGGAAAGTGAGAGAGAACTTCAAAACCAAAGCTCTTAACTCACTGTCCCGGCAGCGGGTGATTGTGCCAGGCAATTAGCACTGCACAAAAGAGTCGCCTGCGCTGGACGGGACTTTCAGTCCCTGTGGAATTATTGGATTCAACTCAAACACCGGGGCCGTGTGCAGTCTGTCACACGCGCGCTCGGCCCTGGGGAGTTCTGGACATGGACAGCAGCCTCTTTTTCAGGGCCTCGCTACCTAGGGTAGAAAATGGATGAGCCGGACGGTTAGAATGCCGCCATGAAGTTGTTTAGCAGCACGTACCTTTCTATAAAGAAAACCTTTATTTAAAATAAAGGTCTTCATAGACTACAGTTTTAAGTTTTGATAAAATTCAATTTATCAATTTGTTTCTGGATTACATTTTTGGCATCATAACAAACAACTCATTCTCTGCCTAACTCCAGAACCATGACGATTTTCTCTTCTAAAAAATATTTTTACATTGTATAGAATCATTTTTGGTTAGTTTTTGTATTCAGTGGGATGTTTTAGTACTTTTTGCATAGGAATGTCTAATTTTTCTAGTACTATTTCTTAAAAAGATAAACTCTCTTCAGTGGATTGTTGAAAGATAAATTTTTGATGTGAGTTGGTGTAATATGAATATAGTTTGTTAAATGAATGAGTTATAGTCAGTCTACCTGAATTTGAACCTTGGCTGTACCAGTAATCAGCTGTAGAGCAGTGCCCAAGTACTTCGCCTTCCTCTGCTTTCGTCTCCTATTCTGTAAAATGGGGATAGTCTGAGTACTTGCATACTACTCAATTGCTAAGAGGATTACATGAGTCATTATTTGTTGCCCAGAGTTGTGTCCGATATATAATAAAACTGACAAATTAGAGTTTGCTTTTATATAACTTTATTCTGGTTTAGAGACAAGGTCTTGCTTTGTAGTTCAAACTGAACTTGCACTCACTGTGTAGTTTAGATTGACTTCAGAGTCACACCAATCCTCTTGCTTCAGCCTCCTGAGTGCTGGGATTACAGACATGTGCCACCATGTCTGGCTGTAACTTTGTTCTTACTGAAGACATTGTGAACACATCCTGTTAAGCTATTTTAAATATTATATTCCGTGTGAACAATGTAAATGCTCCTATTTATCAGTCAGCACCAGATATAATGACTATCTCTGTTCTTTGTCAGTTCAATAGGAAAATAATAAGATGTCCTTTTAGTTTGTATTTTGTTAAACAACTCTCTCTCTCTCTCTCTCCATATATACCAGTTAGCTTTTGCAGACTGATAAACCATTCCAAACAGTAAAGCAGCAAACATTTATTATTCCTTGGGATTCTGTAGGTCAGCTGGGAAGTTCTTTGGTCTGGACCTTTTTGATCATCTGATGACCTGGCTGGCACTGGCTGGTCTCGGATGGTTCCTTCATTTAGCTGGTAGTGGTCAGCTGGCCCTCAGAGGGACTGGCTTGCCTACTCTACTGGTGACTCAAGTAGGTTGTCTAGGCTTCTCCTCAGGGTCATCTCCATCTTCCACCCTGACAGAGAGTGGAAGGGAGCAGGGAGAGTGCAAGCCAGTGGGCAAACCCCATCCCAACCTCTGCTGTGTCACTTTTGCTAATGCCCCCTGGTCAAGGGAAGTCCCATGGCCACACTTACATTCAAGGGTCGAGAAACAGACTCCACATCTCATGGAAGGGAATGAAAACTAGAGGGTTTATTTCATTCCACCTACTATGGTTGGGTGTGTATATTTCTTCCTCCATGGTTGCCACTGACTTATTGATTTATAGTTATTTATAATACATGTTAATGCTTAAGTTTTACACATAACAATATTCTTCGCACCTGGTAGTTAAACTTTGTTTATGTAATACTCTTTTCTCTTTGTCAAAGTTTTTGGGTTTTCCTGAGGTCAAATCTGTCAGTGTTTTCCTGTATAGCATTAACTATAATTATGTCTTTAAATGACCAAACCGTGAGTTCTTGAAGCCAGAAACCATACTTTGTTCTTCTCTTGACCTACAGAGGGCAGCACACAGCCCAGCTCACAGGCCTTAAGCAACTGCTCCTGAATGAATTCCCTGATGGGATGATGGTCCCACTCCTTTGTTTGACCAGCTGTTCACTCATCCGTATGGAGTTCAAACCTATCATGTGCCAAGCGTTGTGCTAATTGTTAGAGATACAGTGATGACTAAAATGGACCTGTCTTGTCATATTTATACTGAAGCATAGCAGGTCATTATGAGATTTAATATTAGTGAGACATGAATTCAAATTCCATTTTTCCACTTTTGTGGCCTTGAAAATCTCTGGGTTTTAGGGCCTTTTTAACTTAGAAAATGGAATATGTATGCCTTCCTTCAATTTATTTGTTTTAGTTTTTTGAGACAGAGTCTCACTACATAGTTTAGGCTGGCCTTGGACTCATTATATAGCCCAGGCTGGTCTCAAACTCATGGAAATCCTTCTGCCTCAGCCTCCTGTGTGGTGGGATTACGGGTGTGCACCTCCATGTCCAGAAGTATGTGCAAATTCACACGAACAATATTTGTGAAGCACCAGCATAGTACTTATTGTGTACTGTCTAATAAAATAGTGTTAGCTTCCTTCCCTGCACGGTAAACTCCTAGGCCTGCTGGGAAGGCAAGAATCTTTGATGATCTCCTTTTAGCAACAATCACGATTCTGAATTTCTTTTATTTCAGCCTCATTTCTTTGGTTTGCTCTTCTAACAGTTCTCAGTGGGGTGTCATTTGGAGCAGTTCTTGATTTATTCTCTTTTTGTGCAAGCTAGTCAATCACATGGCCTTCTCTGTGGGAAGCTGGAGAGCGGAATACTGTTAGCAAGGGCTCTTCAGGGCCGTCGTGCAGGACAGAGATGTTTGGTTGTGGGTGCGGGGATGCACCTCTTTAGGCAGCATAGGGTTAAGAAATGGCAACTGACTGAATTAGGAGAACAGCCCCGAGAGAGAGAATGCGTGTGGATCCAAAGACAGCCTTCCCAGGCCAGTCACACCCTCTGCCGCTGGACCAGCATGGCCCACTCATCGTCCTCTGCCAGGACAGAGCGGACAGGAGAGGAGAGGAGAGTGACCCCGGTTGGGTACTTCTGTGCCCTCCGCCCACCCCTTCCCACCTTCTGGCTGCCTCTCTCCTCAGTGTCGTGCCTTTCTTGCCCTGGTTTCCCCTGGAGTCTGCAGGTCCATCTGCCAGATCTGTAAATATCCCAAGTTCCTGCATGCTAAGGATTTGGCCATGGAGTGAAAGAAAGGGCCTTGCGGAGAAATCAGAACTAATGGGCTGTTGCTGCTACTCTCCTTTGTATGACAAAAACGAGTCTCTTTTCCATGGGCTTCAGTTGCTTTTCTTTTTCCCTCCATACAGCGAGACTTGCCCAGGCAACCTCTAAAGTCCAGTTCAATGCCCATGTACTACATGTTCAATAAAGTCTCCCTGGGTGCGTGCTCGGCCTAGTCCCTGGGAATACAAAAGTTTCCCACTAGTTCCCTGATCCCAGTTCTAACTAACACCTGTGTTATTTAGTCTGAGTGGAAAATTTTGGCAAGAGAGGATGCCGTTCTGTTCAGCAGACAGACAAGGACCCATTTGGCGGGCAAGCAGGGGTGGAAAGTGGGCATGCCCTTGGGGGAAACTGGCTTGGCACAACTCCTGAGTGAGAATCGTTTGTGTGAGACACAGCCCAGTCGCATGCAGGATGCCCAACTCCAAGCTCCCACCTCTACAGCGAAGAAATTAGTAATTTCCATTGTGTGTAGTCTTGTGCACCTTGCCATCCTCTCCTTAACTGCCCACCATCTTCTTGGAAGAGCCTGGAGGATAAAGGTTCGACTCCGAGACTGACTACGTATACGTGAAGGGATCATGGCTAACACAACATAGGAAGATTAAAGGGTTGGGGCATATAAAGAATTAAAAAAAATCAGGCCCACAAAATTCAGAGACCCAATACAGAAATGGGCATCTGAGATGAATACACATTTCTCACATGAAGAAGTACAAACGGCAAATAAACATAAGAAATTTTTTTTAAAAAAGATTAAAGAGTTGGAAACATGCCTGGGGACTTCGGGGAAGGCAAGAAGGCAGAAAAGATACCGAAAGCACCTTCACATAGGGTTGATAGAGAAATGGCTCCAGTGGGTCTGAGCACCCAACACACAGAAATCAATGCCAAGAGAGCTTAATGACAGATTTAAGATTGTTGCAGAAGTGAACCCAGTGAGTATCAGTTCATCCCTTGAAACCCTGCCAGCAGTTACGCTTTTGCTTGGGTAGGGAGTTTGTTTTAATCTCCTCTGTCTCTAACTTTGCCTTAGTTAACTGCAGTGGTCTGTTGAACTAAATGTCCACGAACCCTCCCATCCCAGGGTGTCTGACTGGTCACCACTATGCCATCTCACAGCATCTTGTCATTCTCTTTTGTAGTACCTATCTCGGTGCCCACGCTATATTTGTTAGTGTAATTAATTTTCTGTCTCCGTCTTTTACCCTGGCTTGTAAGCTGTGGAGGGCTGAGGTCACATCTGCTTGATGCCCTGCTGCCTCTCCAGGGCTACTGCAGTATCCAGCACATGGGTACTCAATACATTTGTGTAGTAAGTAAATAAAAAGACATATAATGAAACAATGAGTGCATTCTTAAACAGATTTTTCCATTTTCTAGAGAGCTTTAAAAAATTAAGTAAAATTCGCCAGGCGTGGTGGTGCATGCCAGTAATCCCAGCACTTGAGAGGCTGAGGCATGAGGATCTTTGTGAGTTTGAGGCCAGCCTGGGCTACAGAGTGAGTTCAAGGCCAGCCTGAACTGCATAGTGACACCAACTACCTTGGGTCACCTTATTCCAGGGACGGTTTTTGCTAACATGTTTTCATCTTATTGCCAGTACTCTGGCTTCTGAAGTGCTTTTGGCTAAGATGGTACTAATCTTCACCTCAAATATTCAGAACTGTAGATAGCTACATCTGCTACAAAAGTGAGATGATCATGAACACTGTAAAAAAAATTAAACATAGCTAATAATTAAACAAACTCCTGGGAACCGTACAGACAGGAATGATACAACACATTATTCCAAACACGTATTACTGAAAGTCCACCCAATACAATTCTAAAGTAGTACGACACGCAAGGGAATAGGCTTAGCATGCAGTCATTTAACCTGATTTTTCCTTGAAGCTTGCCAATACTTCCAGATCAGGGAATGGGGTTAATAAGAACTTGACTATCTGCAGCTGTGCTGAACTTGGACGGGGGCGGGGGTGGCGGTGGGTGGGTAGGAAGCACGCTAATAGGAGCAGGTGTGTCATGCTGACATGGAATGTATTTTCATTGATATTCTGTTTAAATTTCATTTTTCTTCAACTGTTAGAAAAATGAGTTGAAATTGATAACCTTTGAGATTTTATGTGTTTTTAGTTAAGCAAAACCTTCACGTGAAGCCCAAATGTAAGAAAAAAAAATAAATTGGAAGTCGAGCAGCTCTGGATTGTGTGGATGGAGATGCATGCAGAAGGGTGCAGATCTGGAAGCATTCTGTGGATTGTACCTCCTGTTCTCAAAAACGTCAGGAACACCTTTTCAGAAAGTGAGAAATGATTCCTTGAATGCAATCTGAAAAACATAGCTCCATCTTTAATTTCTAAATCAGCTTAGTTCTATTATGTGGGTATTGATTCAGGCACAAAATAATTTCTATGGCTGTTTTTTTTTAAGAAAAACATTTCCATATCTTAGTTAATGGCTCATTACTCAAACCAATCTTGCCTACAAGGAAAATAATGCAAAAACAAGAGAGAAATATTTTGAGGTCACTACAGGGTGATTAGTGACAAAAATATTACTGTGAAAGATTAGATAATGTTCCGTATAGCACAGAAAATTCAGTGAACAAAATAGTTCAGAGCTTTGCTCTGCTCCATTTGTGATGATAGACTACTTGTTAACTTTGTAGATGCCATATTATATGGCAAGTATTTCCTTCCAGAGAAGAATACACTTTTATGTGTGTTCTTATGCAAAGGCTGTAAGGTGTTGAAGAGATCTTTGCTACAGAAAAATAGTGCTGTATTTTGTGTGTGTGTGTGTGGTGCTGGGGATTGAACTCAGAGCCTTGTGCATGCTAGGCAAGTGCTCTATATTCCTAGCCCTAAAAAATAGTACTGATCCCCAATATGCATCAGGTGTGTAAAATTCAATGTGCATCTTCCTTATAAAATGGTCTTGGCCTTGATAACAGAAATATAAGTGGAACTAAGTAATGAATTTGGTCAGAGCCCTCAGGTTGTGGGAGTGATGAAAGAAGTCAGCACCAGTCTCCAGCATGACTCGGAGAGGGTAGTGCCGTAAGGTGACACAGGAAATGTGTTAAGCTCTGGGCTGGTATTGATACGAGCCCAGATGGAATGTGAATTTTGATGATTATGTTCAAAAATATGTCCCTAAATGCAGGTTCCTTGGGTGGCACCAATCGTGCTGTTGAGGTCAGCTTTCTCATGGTATCATCATCAGAATGTTTTCGAGAGGTCACAGGCCAGAGTCTTAGCCACTGGTCATGAAGCCTCTGCTCTCATCTCTTTGAGAGACCACATTTAGCCCCTGCTCCTCCCTTTCATTAAGTTATATAT
>NW_004955472.1:7692398-7711365 GCF_000276665.1 Chinchilla lanigera | reverse complement strand
TCTGGTACTGGGAACCGAACTCACGACCTTGCGCTTGCCAGGCAGGCGCTTTTGCCGCTGAGCTAAATCCCCAGCCCCACATTAAGTTTTATTTAACCTTTTTTCTACTGTATGGGCTGGCGTTCCATTCCCTGTTACCAGTCCAAAGAACAGGGAAAGAAAATCGTTTGGCTACAATCCAAGACTTGGGGTGGGGATAGGGATACATGGTGAGACAGAAACAGACATGCGTGTTCTGGCGCCGACTGCCTCCCAGCGGTGCCCTTTTAAGGGAAAAGAAACATTGACTGTTTTGCATTTAACGTTTATGTGTAGGTAGCATTCAAGTTGCTCCAAAGCCAGTGTACGGTGGAGTCTTCCTGTCATCATTTTCTCTGGAACACCCAGTTCTCCCCAGAAAAGACTCTTGTCCTTAGTTTCTGTCTCCTTCTAGACATGCTTTAGACAGACGCAAGCTAATACAAGCATTAGATTCTTATTTTAAGAAAACTGAGGAGTTTTAAGACTGGCCTCGGGAACCTAGTGGGTGTTTCTTCTCACACTCAAAGCCCACCCAGATGATCCTTCTCTTTCTGTTGTAAGCGCTGCTGCGAAGGTCAGCGCTCACCGGCGGAAGGTCTCCTATAACCAGCGTGCAGAATTAGGTGCGAAACGTGGCCATGCCCAGACTCCCAGAGCACGTGATCTCCCTTTCTCCTAGAGAGTAAAGGGAGATAGCCGGGAAGAACAAGAAGAAAAAGAAACTAGATCTATACCTAGAAACAATTTACCTTTTAAGTATGATCGTCTTTTCAGATCAACTGCTTTTTCTGTTATTTCCTAAAAATATTAAGTAAGCTTCAGTTTGAACCAGTGCTGGGAGTTCAGAGCAGATGCCGTGGTTTTGGCAAATCTCTCAACTGGCCCTAAAAATGGTGCTGGATGGAACTAGAGCTGGCAGAGCGACGGTGTTTCCTTCCTGTGCTGACGCTCTTTGGAACGTGCTCGGAGCCGCGACAGAGGCGAGGAGGAGGAGTCCGCCCGGAGGCGGGGCTGGGCTTGCCTGTGGAAGGGGAGGTGTGCGCTGGTGTTATTTTTGGAGACTGCCACACTGCTGTTAAGTTTCCCAGCTCATTTTCTCTTGCAACACTTTTATTCTCCTACCCTCTGTCCTCTTTCCTGAGATATTAAAAGTTACTAATGAAGCTGGGAATAAGATGGATGCTTCGAGGTAAAGCCTATTGTGGGGGAAAAGTCACCTTCAATCCCATGTATAAAATACAAATATAACTCCTGCTTATTGACTTGACATTCAAAGAAAACTGCATGAGGATTTCAATACTTGGCATAAGGAGGTACTCAAGTGAATTCTGATAAACAAATACTCATCAATCTTAAATGTTCCGCAACCATTGATTACCTTTCTGTGACATTTGGTAAAAATGGTAACATCTGTTTTTTTCCCCTATAAACTTAGAAAATATCAAGATATTCTGTTAAATATGGGTAAAGAGGTTAGTTTACACTCAGGAGAGTACTTTCATTTTCAACTTCATTATGTTAGATGTAGGATCCCGGTAAGTAGAGTTTGACCGAGCAGATCTGGAATAAAATTTGACCATCCCTCCCTCCTTCCCTCCTTCCATCCATCCATCCATCCAACAAATATTGAAGTCCTCTATATATTGAAATTAGGCAGGATTTGGTGGCTCATACCTGTAACCCCAGCACTTGGGAGGCTGTGGCAGGAGGATCTATGAGTTCAAGGCCAAACTGGTCTACATAGTGAGTTCAAGGCCAGCCTGAACTATGTAGCAAAAGCCTGTCTTAAAACCAAAACCAAAACCAACCATATAAATCTCAGTTCCCAAATTTCTATTCCTGTGCAGAACAACTTTAATCCTTATCCCTGTGGAACTTACTATCTAAAATAATCACACATTGTAGTGCTTTTCATGAGGTAAACAAATGGAAGGAGAAGACAATGAGATGAGGCTGCACGGGTCCTACAGACGAGGCTGGCAGAGAAGCCCTCTATGAGAAAGTGACACTTAGGCCGGGACCCGAAGGATGCGCAGAATTTAGCCATGCTGAAAGTGGAGAAAAGCGGTCCAGACTAAGGGAACTGCAAGTACAAACACTTTGAAGTAGGAAGTGGCATGGTGTGTTCAAGGACCGAATGAGTATTTGATACCAGCTCTGCCTTTAGTAGCTGTGCACAGCTAAACAAACTACTCTATTTCTCAGATGTGATCTCTTCATATTTGTAATTGCGCTAACGGTGCGTATCTCTAAGTGTTGTTGGGAGATTAGTGCGTGCTGCATGAGATAGCAAACTGCAGTGGTGGCGAAGCTATGGCACGTATGCCACAGCGGGCAGTTTGTATCATGGGAAGCTGTGAAAGGTTCGCCATCCCAGCATGGAGAGCACTTCAGTCACTTTATGTACATGCGACTGTAGCTGGGTCCCTATCACCCAGTGTGCATGGTCTTCTGAGTCTCTTGATCATTTGCACGGACTTGGGAGTCAAATGTCACTAGAGCTAGGGAACAGTTTCTGTCCCTGATATGTCCGTATTTAATAAGAGTGGAGAAAAGACAGATTCTATTTGCTCACGTTAGTCAAGAGGACAGGGAAAGGGAGAGGGAGAGAAAGGTAGATACGAGGGTGGGGAGGGAAGAGAAATATTGAGAAAGCAAAATGAGACGGTGTTCTTTTTAAATGAGTGTGTTTCATCATTTATGGAGCACATTTATGGAGTAAATGTTGCAGTTTTTGTTTTTCATTTGGGGACCCATGAGGTTTGGGGCTGGGTGTTTAAGAGACAGAAGAAAGGAAAATGAATTATGGTCGTTGGTACTCAGAAAGTAATAAAGAGCACCTGGCAAGTTATATATTTTCTTATTGGGTCTTCACAAGAATTCTGCAAGATGGGTCATACTAACACCATTTAAAGGGGAGACCAATGAGGCTTCCAGGAAACTGTGGACTTCACTCAGCTGCTGCTCCTGTCTTCTTGAAAAATTTGAAGTGGAACTGGGCAATTTTTTGAAAATGATGTTTATAAAGTTACTGTAAATGCTTAGTATGTTTCTTTAAATACTTTATTTTGGAAATACCACACTAGCATCTATTAATAAATAATGACCAATGAGGATAATTATTGCAAATAATAATGATATTGCTGTTATCATTACTTTATCCCAACTGAACAAGTGCCCAACTATGTCTCAGGCAATATAGTGTACACATGTGTAGTAAGTGATTCACCTTGGGGAGTGAAAGGGTTGCAGTTAGAAGTCAGGGGTTAGGCTTAGGGTTAGGGTTCAGGCTCCATTGTGGACAGGGTACACATTGGTGCAGGGGATGCTAACGGAGTCGAGGTGATGCAAGGTCTTGATGTCTTAGTAAAGAGTTTTGAGTCTTGTTCAGTGGAAGATGGGTGCATGACCAGAACAGCACTTTAGAAAGACTGCTCACACAGCCCATTACCCAGACAGGGTTTTGGACGAGACCAGCCTACACAGTGGAGCCTTGTTAATAGCACCTGTCATATATTATGCATTCTTTCCTTTTAGGGACAGTGAAAGGTGCCATGGACTTGATCTTGATCAATTCCCTACCTCTTGTATCTGATGCTGAAACGTCTCTCACCTGCATTGCCTCTGGGTGGCAACCTCATGAGCCCATCACCATAGGAAGGGACTTCGAAGCCTTAATGAACCAGCACCAAGATCCGCTGGAAGTTACCCAAGATGTGACCAGGGAATGCGCTAAGAAGGTCATTTGGAAGAGAGAAAAGGCGAGTAAGATCAATGGTGCTTATTTCTGTGAAGGGCGAGTTCGAGGACAGACAACAAGGGTACGGACCATGAAGATGCGTCAACAAGGTAATATGCCCCTAAGTCACAGACAGGCAGGGTCCCCTAGGCGCGTACACCCACACACACACACACACACACACACTCTCTCTCTCACATGCACACACTGTTTTGGTAGCTGTTCCCTCCACATCTACATGAACTGCCTGAGTGGAGAGACCAAAGACCATGCCTGTCTCTTCCTAGGCATTTCTGTCTCTGGCACAGACATTAGAAATAAAAGAGACCACTCCTTCCAATTGCTTCCCTGGACATTGCCCTACTTCACGATGTGAAAGAGCGTACATGATGTGTTCTATGAACAGCTTCATGAAACTTAATGAAGATATGACTCTGCTTACATGTATGTAATATGGAAGTCACAGCAATTCCAATAACTTCCTGTTGTCAAATTATTGGCTATTTTGAGATTTCTCATTTGATACTTTTTGTTTGTGCCTAACTGCTCTTAATGAAACTTAACATTGTCAAGAAACAATTGCAATAGAATAAAAATTTCCAAAGGGAAGTTTCTGTCAGAAACTCACTTGCATTGGTTACTTGGTGTATCAGTTATCTATTGCCACAGTAATGCCTGTAACATAACCACAATGCATAATACGCATTTACAGCTTGTATTCTAAGCCATGTGGGCTGACTGGATGGTGTGGTGAAGTTGGCTGGGCCTCCTTACATGTGCGCTGCTGGTTAGATGCATGCTGATCAGTCTCACTGTGTCTTGGGAAACTTGGCTCAGTTCCATGCACCTGTTATTCTGTAGCAGGCCAAGCTAGGTATGTTCTCCTGGGGATGGCACAGAAGGCAAAAGAGCAAATGAAAACCTGAGGCTTTTAAAGATCTAGGCTCATGGCTCAGAATTGCACACTGTCATTTATGCCTCATTTTCTTGCCCAATTCAAGTCAACTAGCTGAGCTGGAGTTATCGGCTACTATAAACAAATGACAAAGAGCAGGGACCTTTGGAAAGGTAAGGAATTGGGGCACTCTTGGACGGCTGCCCTTGGAGGAGGAGACCAGGATTTAATTTGAGCAGTTAAGGACCTAGGTTCCTCTCAGAAAACACCAGAATTTTGAAGGAGGACTTTGACAGCCTCCTCTAAAAGGATGCTCCTTGCTTCCATGCCACAAGGCAGCAATGTGATGCAGACTTTAGCCCAAATCAGAATTGGATCCGAAGCTACATCTTTAAGCCAATCACCCATCTGATGGTGACCGAAGATGGTGTTGCACATACTACTTAATAATTGTGTTGTAAGGCTCCCAGGCCTGGGCAGGAAGTAGACTTCCAGTAGTTTTGGTGGAAAGAAGGTACAGAATTCCAGTTCTCCTGGAATGATCTGGCCCTTTGCACCCTATCACTAATGCCTCATTTTATTGCCTAAAGCACATCAGAGAGCGGAACCTAGAGTTAGAATGAGAGGGTATTACAGACTTGAGTGGCAAAGAAGCAGGGATACAGGGAGGGACAAAGAATAAGGACCCTCTCTCCCTGCTACCATTTTGTTCCCACTGGAATACTCTGGCCTGTTATGATTAGCCACCTTCTTTGGGTTGCTCATACCTAAAATAAAATCTGTTTTGTTTTTAGTATTAAGATTATACTCAGGGCCTTTGCACTGAGCTACATCCCGAGCCCTTTTTTATTTCTTATTTAGACATAGTCTCCATAAGTCATTAAGTTGCTCAGAGTAGGCTCAAGTTTGGGATTCTCCTGCTTCAGCTTCCCAGCATTCTGGGATTAACATGCATGTGTCATTGTGTCAGGCAGTTAAAGGAGTCTTTTCTCAGATTAATATTGTCTAATCACAAGGTGTCAGTTCTTTAGAGGTTAGATTTTTAATTACAAAACTGATCCAGATAAGTAATGTACCTATGTACATTTCTGATTTGGGGAGTTTCTGTATAAAAAAATCTGCAGGGTTTTTTTTTTCTACTTATAATCACCTGTGGGTCTTAACATGCAGACTCTGACTCAGTAGGTTGCTTGGGACAGTCCTGAGAGTGTGTATTTCTGTGAAGGTCCCAGTGACAAGACCCTGCTGCACCATCACCCTGCTGCACTGATACTCTGAGGAGCAAGTCTGAGGTTCACCTGAAAACATTTCTTCGAATTTGCTAATGGTAGTCAGTAAAAAGATTTGAAGGCAGAAAGCCCGTTTTTAGGCCAAAAGTGATAAAGTAGCTGTTCGTTATAAATGAAGGAAGGGATTTTCTTAGCAAAACTATGATGTTGGCCTTTAAATGACATGTGGGCAAGTGGGAAAAGCACACACCAGAAATTCCCAGGGATTCAGCGCTGCAGTGCGGGAAGAGACAGGAACAAAGGGATGTGAGGTGTGCCAAAGCCATCACGGCTGAAAGTCAGCGCTGCTATTTTTCACCTGTGTCGTGTGGGGTTGACTTGTGTAAGGAATAATGTTCCGCTGATTGTCACAATTGGAATGAAGACAGACTGGGATTGACACCCCAGCGGTTTCATGGGAACGAAGTGTGAAGCGCCATCAGGCCCGCTTGTAGCTGCCTTGAGATTGTCCTTGGCGATGTGTACAAATTACAAATTGTGGAGCACACTGAACCAGGACATCGGGAATTAAAAAACAACCACGATGTTCTCTCCAGACTGAGAGCTAAGTCACCACAGGTGAAGGAGATCTTAACTTCAGTCAGTCGAGGCAAGGGAGGAGAGTGAGTAGTAGTGGAGACAGGGTGGCATTTAGATTCATACTCATCTGAGTTTGAATTCTTTCTCTACCACTCACCAGCTGCGTGGCCTTCAGCAAGTTATTTAACTTTGATTTGTCTCATTTATCACCATTTATGACATGAAAGTAATACCTACAAAATTCAGTTAAGTTTTAAATAAGTAAGGTATATGTATGAAGCCAGTTCCCCTGCATTGCAACAGATGTGCTCTTAAAAGCTTGTATAAACTGAGGTACTGCACAGTAAGATACACATTAATAATAGTAGTTTGTAAATGGAATTTGATGATCTTCCGTTAGGGTCTGCATTTGCAGCCACTGCACTGTACTTTCTACATCATTCTCATTGTTAACAATTCGCTCTGATTTTGAGTGCTTATTTTGCTACAGTGATTCTATCTGAAAGTTAGAAAGTAACCCAGGGCCCATAGCAGAGATGGGAGTAGAAGCCAGCCAGATGTGGATTTAAGCCTGGCTTTAAACTGAGTGGTATGGCTCAGGGAAAGTTACTTAAGTAATTGAAATTATTATTTTTCCTCACTCAAAAAGAATGGGAATAAAGATTTCATCACATGCATTCAAAAATCAAATGAAACACTTAAAGATTACTAACATTATCTTGTCCACAACTATGTTATGTTCAACAACTATCATTATTATAGTTCTTGAAGTAATAATTTAGAGAGCCTACTAATTTCCATGTCCAGTTGTTGAATTTAAAAAGATCATGCATTAACATAATTGTGGAGGTTTGTACAAAATAGAAAAATAGATAGCATGTTTCTTCCTGTATTTGAACAACAGCAGCATCTCAGACTGGCAAACTTGTTCCCTTTCCTTGACCATCCAGTGGGGGAAATATGGTGCAGAGAAAGTGATACCCGTTATGGTGACTCGGAAGAACATCCTAAACTGTGTCTTCATGCCGTTACTAATTCCTTAGTAAAACATCGTGGGAACGTAGACACGCCTGCCCAGGGACATAGCCGGATAGGATAAACATCAGTATATTCCTCTTGCTGCTGACCAGTACATCTGGGGAGGAAATGGAAAATCCATTTGAGATGTGCCAAAACACAGCTTAAATTGGCTCCCATCCCCTAAATAGCCAAACTCTTTTTATCAATGGCATTATCCAAAACAGTCAGTGGCAGCTTGTTCAGACCTCACTGGTGATTTCATCTGGGGCTGGGCAACTATAGAATAAGTAAAGCTGGAAACATTTATAGATCCAAAAGTCTATTTCAGAATGGCCCACCCGAAGAAACATAGGTTTTCTTCCTGTCCATGTTTGAGAAATGGGTTTACATCCAGAACATCCAACTACTCAAAGGATGCTGGTGAAGCTGATAAAGAGGAGCCACCTGTATCTAAATGACACAGATGAACAGGAAGAAAGCATAAAGAAAATAAGAAATTTTGAAATCAGATTAATTCTCTCCCTCCCAATTGTTCCTAAGCCTCTATTTGTGCCGTGTACTGGGGATGTGATAATGCTAACAGTTCCTGGGTGTTTGTGATATTCCTGACAGTCCACTTGCAGCTTTACATACATTAAATTTAGCTACCAGATGTATATCAGATGCAGACTACTGAGGCCATATTAATAGAGGAGGCCATCACTATTGCAATCTAGGTGCATGCACTAGCTAGTAAGTCCTGGATTTGGGAACGTGGCCTTGGACCTGATCCCAAAGTCCTGGCTCTGACCACTGCCCCATCCTGCCTCTTCAAGGCAGGTTCTTCCCTCCTGGATTGTTTAGTCTGGCGGGGGACATGTGCAATGAGCAAGGCTGGGCCAGGGAGGGCAGGTATCAGGAGAGTGGCTGGGAGAGGAGGGACTGGGGAAGGCTCCCAAGGCAGCTACATGGAGACTGAAGAATGGCAGGTGTGGGGGAGGCAGAGGAGAAAGGAGCAGAAGAGAAGGAAGGAAGCTTGTGACTCCGCAAGAGTGCTGAGCCAAGGGTGCCGGTCTGGAGAAAGGTAACGCCAAAGAGCTGACCGTATAGAATGAGGAGGGTGGATTTAAGCTTGTGTCTCAACTTCCTTGCTAAGTTGCTGTTAGGAGGCCCGAGGTAAGGGACTCAGCCAGCCCTAACTCCATCTCCCATGCGCATGTCTGCTTCACTGGGCTGGGGTGAAAGTTATTCAAAATAATAATAGCCATAAAGCTGCATTGTTGGCCGGGGATATAGCTCAGCTGCACCGGCGCGGCGCCTGCCCGGCAAGTGCAACATGCTGAGTTCCATGCCTGGTAGATTCCTGTTTATTTATTTTTTTAATTAAAAAACAAAACAGAACAAAAAACTACATCATTACCCTCAGTACTTACCTAACATTAAAGGAGACAAATGAAATTCGGTTCATTATTTTTTGTTCATGATGAACATCTTCGTTTATAACTTTTGCAGCCATTTACTTTTTCCTCTAGTCTTCAAGGAATAAGTGGATGTGCTCCGAGCTCTTAGCCCATGCAAATGTCCTTAAGCAAATCATCTTCCAACCTAGGCCTCAGTGATCTCATTTAGAAGATGTGGTGGCTTTAGAGGCTTTTGCGTGCTAACATTACATAATCTAATTTAATAACCTTTTTGGGTGCTAACATTACACAAGCCACGGCCAGTTTGTCTGACTCAGATCCTGGCTTTCCCAGGTAATTGCTGTGTGATCTTGAACAGGTTACCTAAACTCTCTGTGCCTTTTAGTGCAGATGATGGCACCTACCTCATAGGGGTATTATGAGATTAAATTTGTATGGTGTTTAGGACAGAGCTTGGTCTACAGTAAACACTTAAAATATGATTACTGCTTTTATGATACAATCCAGTCACAGACAGAGATGTATGTGTAACGAGTACAGGCCCAGCCCTGTGTCACTAGACACCCAGAACAGAACTTGAAGGTTAGATCTCCTGTTACTACTCAGCAGAGGCCATCAGCCTAAAGATGTGAATGCAGGAGGTGGTAGGAGGTGACAGCAGTGGAACTCTGGTGTGTCCCTCAGAAAGCAGGGAGCTTGAAAGGCACAGTGTCTGGAATTATAAAGAGCCACGGGAGAGGAGGGGTGGAATACACTCTCTTGAGCTACTGGGGAATCTCAGTTCCTCTCAGAAAACAATACTGAGTGGGAAGTCTCACGATCAACTAAACAATCATTACACAAAAGGGCAGAAAATATAAACAAACCATGCAGAAAAGAACAGTGGCATGAAATGGCCAGAAAACATTCTCCCGGGAGCCCAGTGGCCTATTGCAGAGAGTAAGAATTTCATACAGTAGGATGGCAAAATGCAGCACCTCGTCAGTGTGAGAGGAGCTCCATAAAGCTACCCCCATGTTCCATCGTCCCTGGGTACCTTACCTACACTGGTGATCTGTTTTGGTGTCACCAAGCACAACCATATTACAAATGTCAGTGCCACAGTGTGGCCACTTATTTACATTTGGAAAGGACACTATAGGCATCATGGGCTTAGCTTCTGGGATTTAACGGCCTACCAGTACTTTATGGTAGAGATTATTACTTCTGAATTTCAGATGAGGAAGCTGAGATGTTTAAACAAAAGTCTAGAAGGTAGATTTGAGCCCAGGACTGTCTGATTCCAGGGCTTGGATGCTGTCTGATCTATCCCATGCTCTCTCTATGTTTACCCAAGTCATCATCTGCACCAAAGGTGGTTGCGTATTTGGCCATACAGGGGAGCTCTGACAGTGTCATGCCCGAGTTAGCAAGCACAGCTCACAGCAAAGGAAAAGAAGCAGGCACACCTAAAGGTCAAGGCCTTCTGGGTGTGGTTTAGAGGCATCTCTTGCTCTCACAGGCAGCTATTGAAGCCAGAGACACACGCAGCACTTGATCAGCCACTGTCAAGCTCCAATTCAAAAGCCAGAGATGAACTGAGAACGAGAGCACAGGAAGCCCAGAGGCATCACAAGGTCCTTGGTAGCAGGCTTTCTGATACCCATGGCTTAGTTCTTGTTGTAGGGATTTATTTATACCTGGTGGTACAGGGTGTTTTGCTATTGATGTTTAATTTAGGTATGTTTTCATCACATAATTTGTAGTTTACGGAGATGTGCTATGTGGCTTAAAAAGTGGCAATATGCTTGTAAATAATCTGTATTTAGATAACTGGCATAGATTTTGTAAATATTCAACAGACGATTAATGGTGTTATTCAAATTTTTTATATTTTGCCTTCACACTTTTCAATTTATTTGATCTGTTTCCGAAATTTTACACTAGGCTTGTAGATTTATCAATTTCTTCCTTTAACTCTTAGATTTTGTTCCAGGTGCTTTGAAGCTCTGCCACTGGCACATGTACAAGTTCAGGAATATTATATCTTCCTAAAAGAGAAGTGTATAAAATCTTCAGACAAGAGTTTATTAGATGGTAGATGGTTCCTTTTATTGTCATATAAAAACCATCACTATCCCTAAAAATCTTGACGTTAGAAATTTTTTCTGATATAAATGTTATAAAACAAGTTTTAGTTAGTATTAATTTAATACATATTTTCTATGCCTGCATTCTCAACCTGATTTTTCATTATGTTTAATGTGTAGTTCATAAGAAGAGCACAGGGATGTACGTATTTTAATTTATTCTGAGATACTCTGTTTTAACATATATCTGGTTATATTTCTATATCACGATCATTCTGTGGCCTGATTTGTTCTTATTTTAGTGTTTTGCTATTTCCATTCTGTCTTTCTCTCCATGTTCAGGAAAGTTGTGCATCTTGTTTCTCTTCTTTTAGTGATATATTATTAGCATTAAATATTATATTTTAGATTTTGTTTATATTTTATTACTTTCAGTGGTAATGCTTGCATTTTAACATAGGCTTAACTTTTAAAAGCCCAAAAATCTCTCCTCATTCCACATAGTGTTTCTTTGCAGATTATAAAATAAAAGAATTCAAAAATGGGTGCAGCTGGGAGGATATTAGGTTTTATTCACATATTTTCTCTATGAAACCAAGACAATGCTCTATTCCAAGTCTGACACAGAGACAGAAGTTTTCAGTTCCTTGATTTATAATCTAAAAAGCCAAATAAATACAGATTAATTCCCCATCTCCTCCTAGTACAGTCCTGTCCCATAACTATACCAGGTCACACATGTGTAATCAAAGGGTAAAAGGTGAGATCTTAGGTTCCTTCATCGTCTTTATTCTTCAGTATTCCAATATTTGCACCACGAAGAAGCCCAGCATTGTGCTCAAACCATTTGGGAAATGTTTGGAGCATTCTAAAGCAAGTAGAATGATTCTGAGCAGCAGTGAGAACCTCCACATGAAGGGAGCAAGAGAAGAGCTATTTGGCAAACGCTCTTCTCTTTTTCACTTTGAAGGATCTCATGTTGTATTCGTGCTCTTTTCTACTTTGAGGAAACTTGGCAGAGATTGGAGAGGGATGGTAGATTCTTAGTCAGTATAGTTTTTGGTTAATGTCAGGATTTATTTTGATAACAGACATTCAATGGCACAGTGCTCTCACCTCCCCAGTCATTTGCAGGGAACTATTGCAGATTATATTGGGTGCATACGTTTATATTTTTAAAGAGAAAATGACTGTTCCTCTCATCAGATTCTTAAAAGAATGCATAAGCTTAAGAAAGAATGAAATCCATTAGCCACTATTACCAGTGATATCATAAAAAACAACTGACTCGTGGTCTCGTCTTTTGAAGCTCAGTGTTCAGTTGCTCTTGAGAAAAATGTGTGACATCATTTTCGGTATTTGTTTTCTCTTTTTTGAAAGCTTCCTTCCTCCCAGCTACTCTAACTATGACTGTGAACAAGGGAGATAATGTAAGTATATCTTTCAGAAAGGTGGTAATTAAAGAAGAGGACGCAGTGATTTACAAAAATGGTGAGTATACGTTCCATTTCTTTTTAGTACCATGGTGTGAGATGTCAGATAACACTTACCTATTAGCTCATTAACTTATCGCAGTTTCAGGGACAGATGCTTGAAGTACAGCTGCTATGGTGCAAGCTTATTAAGTTCTATCTAGGATAGGAGCCCTCTGAGGCAATGTTTGATTCCTTAATCAAGTAAATCAGAGTGGGAATTTATTTTTATTTTTTGTCTTTTTGAGGTAGAGTCTCGCTATGCAGTTCAGGTTGGCCTTAAGCTCACTTTGTAGCCCAGGCTGGTCTCAAACTTGCAATGATCCTCCTTCCTCAGCCTCCCGAGGGATGGGATTACAGGCGTGTGCCACCACGCCTGGCCTCAGAGTAGTAATTTAAATACACTCTGTACATTTGTGAATGTACATGGCATCATAATGTAAAGAGGGTCCCAAATTCTGTGTCTCTGCAGATTATTATATAAAATAAAGGACCTGAGAAACTGATGCATGTGGGAGAATATTAGATTTTTATTCATATACCTCCTCCTGTTAACCAGGGGGCTCAGGCAATGTTGTATTCTGACGCAGAGACAAAAGTTTTCAGTAAAATGTGAGGTGACTGATTTGTGAGGACAGACAAGGACACGAGAGTGCTTCATGTGCAACCTGTCGTCTTCCACTCTTCCCTCTCCCCAGGCTCCTTCATCCATTCGGTGCCCCGGCACGAGGTACCTGATATTCTGGAGGTGCACCTACCGCATGCTCAGCCCCACGACGCTGGCGTGTACTCGGCCAGGTACATAGGAGGAAACCTCTTCACCTCGGCCTTCACCAGGCTGATCGTCCGGAGTAAGTGGCGGAGAGGCTGCAATCTGGGGTGGTGTGGGTTGTTAGCATTTTTAGCTGCAAGGAATAACTGACTGGCTACTTGAGCATGACTTAGGGGCTGATTAGAGGGATACTAAGGACTCTTAACCAACTGGAAAAGCAAAGAAGCAGGTTCTGGCAAAGATGGGCTCAGGGGCAGTTCTGGGGCTCAGAGGGGCTGCAGGGTGGACCTCTTCTTAAGATGCTGCCATTACCACAACTCAGATACCATGATGTTCACTTCTGGGTGTTGAATTCATAGCAGAAGAATCAAATTAGCCTAACGTATCAGATCTCTGCCAGCCCAGAGCAATGCGCTATAGGCAGTTAGAGTCATGCACTGCAGTTAGGGACAGGCTATGGCGGGATCATTCTCATACAAAAGGGGAGTCACAGCGGAAGGTGACTGCTGTAAAGGGATGAATTGGGCCTCCTGGATCAGGCTGACCTCTAATTAAACATTTCCTGTAAATTCAATACTTTCCAAATCATTTAACTGTCAAGTGTGATTTTTATTTTTAGATTTGAAAAATGTAAGAGCTAGAACGAGTGAAAACCCCCCTCTTATAATTTTGTAGGGAGAGTAATGATTACCAGTAATTTTTACAGGAAATTAACTTGTAGGACATAAAAGATGTGCCCTGAATTTTGTCCACCTATGTTATGAAATTTGTGATATTAAATATTTAGGCCTTCATCTCCGCACATCTGAGCTGCTCTGTCACTCTGCTATACCAGTGATGGCGAACCTTTTAGAGCTTTCAGTGATAGCAAACAGCCGGCTGAAGCATGGGTGCTGTAGGTTTGCCACCCTATATTGCCCTATAATGTTGCAGAAGCATCGTGGTTGACATCTGTCCTTTATGAAGATACTGTATTTTGCTTTGCATTTCACTCATTCATTCCTTCATTCGGTGAAATGTATTGATCCTGACTCTGCCGCACACTGTGTTGGTACTGAGAATTGAGTCTGGCAAAAAAGAGGAAAAAAACTTGAGTCATAGGAAAACAGGTGCTCCTGGAGACCATAGTGTTAAGTGAAATAAATCAAATGCACGGGCTTAAATATCTCTTATATGGGAAACCCCAAATACAAATGAAGAGCAAAATAAAAGAGAGATTAGAAGAAAAAGAGGGATAGATCTTTTGCAAAAGGTAAGAGGACCAAGAGACGGAGAGAAGGATGAGGGGAGGGGATGGATGAAAAAAGAACTAACCTCTGTTGTGTCCATGCAATAACTCCTATGAAGAATGTGCTCATTATGTGCTGCAGGCACGGGCCAGTAAAAAATAAACACCGCAGAGGAGTGATAGACTTATATCCCTCACCCTAAGCTAATAAGATGACTCGGAGGAGGGTACGATGAACCAGTATCCCTTGGGTTGTTCCCAGTCAGGGCAGGTGCATGTGTAATTAGATGGATATTGCAGTATGAAAAGTATGGTTCATTTAGCTTATGCCGCGTGTTAGGACACCTCTATGGGTACAACATATAGCAAGGTGTTTTGTAGACAGGACTGTTTGGATTTGAATCGGGAGGAATCTGTTGATGTGCCCAGCACCTGTTTCCTCCCAGAAGACTGCTATCTGTGTCTTTTCTCCTCCAAATGTCAGGCAGTGTTTGTGTAAGACCATTCTTTTAAAAACTATAACACAGTACTGCAGTAAAACTGCAATATTCAGCTTTCAAGAGCTGGATTCTCACTAGCCCTACATGAAGTATCTGTTGACTTGAGTTCCTCAATTCTGCTTTTATTTCACTACACAGGGGAGTCTGGATGGCAAGGAAGCAACGTGGTAGCATTTAGGTAATTTCCAATCTGATGCAAGTGTGCCAATGGCCTCCGACTCCGGGGTAGATTGTCCAGCAACATCAGAGACATCCGTTGACACACGGTTCTTTAAGAATAGAAAAGATGGTGCGGCTGTTCTACTCGCCACTCTCACTGAACACAACACTTCCAACACTAGATGCGTAGGACTTTTCTCTCTACACCAAACAATTCTCCAGCATACATGGCTGTATCCTCCAATTTAAAATACTTCTGATGCTGTTTCCTTAGAAACAAAACAAATCAAGGCTTCCTAAGACCCTCTTCTTTGATTAATTTGGTAGGACAGCTCACAGAACTCAGGGAAGTGCTTAGTTACCAGTCTATCTCAGAGGATATTACAAAGGGTACAGATGAACAGCCATAGAGAAGAGATGCCCAAGGGAAGGTAAGTGTAGAGCTTTCATGCCCTGTCCAGGCACCCCACCCTCTGCCTGAAAGCTCTCTGAATCCTGTCCTTTTGGGGTTTTATGGTCGCTCCATGATGTAGGTGTGATCAGCTCACCTTGCAGCCTTAAGCTCCTCCCAGAGACTGGAGGATAGGGCTGATGTTCCAACTTTCCAGTGATGCCTTGACCTTTCCTGGTGACCAGATGTTATTCTCAAGCTATTTCAGGGCTTCACTGTCTGACATGTGGAGGAGAAAAGTCACAGATAGCAGTCTTCTGGGAGGAAACAGGTGCTGGGCACATCAACAGATTCCTCCTGATTCAAATCCAAACAGTCCTGTCTACAAAACACCTTGCTATATGTTGTACCCATAGAGGTGTCTTAACATGGGGCATAAGCTAAATGAACCATACTTTTCATATTGCAATATCTATTTAATTACATATACACCTGCTCTAACTGGGAATAACCCAAGAGATATTGGTTTATTGTATCCTTCCTCCAAGTCATCTTATTAACATGAAAAGATAACTGTTCACTTTGAAGATTCCAAGGGTTTTCTGAACTGTGTGACAGGAGCCAGGGGCAGAGACGAAGTATGTATTGCTTATTATGTCATAATATCACAGTAGATAAGAGTGAAAGTTTTTAAAATGTCAAAACAAGCATGATTTAGTAGAGATTAGAATTTGAAACTCACCTGAACTTTTAGGTCAAAGCAAAAGACTTCCAGTATATTTTAAATTTTAAGTTGTCTTTTTTGGTTGCTTGGAGTACATGGTCTTTTCCCTTCATTGTTAAGAGTATTTTTATGAAACCATGTAAATCATTCTAAAGTTTGAGTTGGGTCATTATCATCTTATTTAAGAATTTTTTGCCTTGTATAAAAATAATTTAAGAATTTTTTGCCTTGTATAAAAATACCACATCTTTTTTATACAATGGAGTACTACACAGCTATAAAGACAACTATAGGGAAATGGATGCAACTTGAATCCATAATTGTAAGTGAAATAAACCAGTCTCACATGTGTAAACATCGTATTGTCTCCCTAATATAAGAAGCTGAAAGAGTAAATAAGATCCAAAATGTACAATAGCTATTATAAAATGAGAAGAAAATGCTCAAAAGGAAAGAGTAACTGGAATAAGGGAAAGGAGAAATGAAGGAAGAGAAAAGGAAAAAAATATAAATATACACAGACACACACACTCATACACACAAGACAGTTAAAATAGTTATTCTACTAATTGCTATTAGCCCATTGAAAGGAAAATTTATGCCTATATTACTTGATCAATTTTTCATGCCTATATCTTGTAATATGAGCAACTACTTTGAAGATAGCAACACGTAATGTACTAACCACTGTTACTCTTGTTTTTAAATTTAAAGTTACTCTTGTTTTTAAAACAATCTTGTTTTTAAATTTGTTTTTAATTTTGTTTTTAAAACAATCTTGTTTTTAAATTTCATACTATTGTTTTATTGTTTTTCTTTTCCTTAAAATAAAAAAGAAATAAGTAAACTATCACAAGAAAATAAAGACTACTTTCCCCAATATGATTTCTTTGATGTTTAATAAGAAATGAGATGAACTGAAGGCGTTTGGTCATTTCTCATAGCTGTAGATTATTTATCCAGAATAACTGAAGCTAGAAATACATACAGCTTAAAGAGTTTGTATTAAAAATGCCACTGGTTATATTTGTAGGATTTTTTGAAAAGTATAAATTTGTTCCCTGACAAAAGATTTCTCACAATATAAGTTTTTATGTGCCACAAATGAACAGTTTCTTAAAGTACAGAATTATAAGACTTTTGATGAAAATAATAGATGCCCAAACTTGTAAATTATCAACAAATTCCTCCTGACTTCTCCATTCTCAGGAAAGTACCCTTGTGATCCCTTTCCAGGATAAACTGGAATAGGCCTTCAGGTAGACGTGGGGCTCTCATGTAACCAGGCCCGTTTCATCTGCATTGCTTACCATCATTGTTACGTGGGTAAATATCAGAGTCTGGCTCTCAAGTTATCACGGATTGTGCTGTGCTGAGACTTCCCTCCTTTATAGAGTGAGGAATAGAAATATTAGTTCTTAAACATTTTGTTGCTTTTTCTGTTAAGTAAAAGTCTGTAAGAAATGATCTGTGTTGACAGTTTTCCAGATTATTTTAAATAAAATATTGATAACCCAGAGCTCTTGTCAAAGAGATTATGAGGTTATGTCAGCTATAGGTACAGGTCCAAGCTTATCACTGTGAGAAATATTCAGGGGTGCAGACAGCTGTACCCTTCAGATGAGAAACGAAACTCTATTTCTGACCACAAAAGGCCATCTAGCCACCCTGGGTTTTCCTTATATTAGCAGGTACCATCAGACCTAATTAACAAAATGTTGGCAAGAAATAACCAGGAAAGATGAATATAGACAGATTTTAGCATCCTTGTGCTGTTGATTTTAAGTATCTTATTTCAGTTGTTTTTTATATGTTTTGTAACTAAAAGAAAAATAGGTGGGTGCTATTAGCTGTTCCTTCCCTGTTTAGCCTTACTTTTCTTTACATACTCTCTCTAGGGCAGAGGCTCGCAGAGTGCAGCATGCGTAGAATCACTGGGAGGGACTGTTGAGCATAAACTGCGGGGTCACCCCCAGGGTTTCTCTTTCAGTTGGTTGTGGGTTGGGGGGTCTAACATTTGCATTTCCATCAAATCTCTAGGTGACTGAGATGCTCTTGGTCAGGGATACTTGCAAAACCTTTGTTCTAGTCCCTAGCCATACATACGGCTCTCTGAACATGCCCGGTTCTCTTCCTGTGCCCTGCCTTTGCCTGGAACCTGTTCTCCAGCACTATCTTCTCCCCAGTGAGGATGGCACACCAGATTCAATTCACATTCCACTCGCTCTGAGATGCCTTCTTTTGTGCACAAGGCAGGATTCCACACTCTTTGTCTGTGTTTCTATCATTACTTACTCTTCACATATCTGTCTTCAATATTAGATAATCAGCATTTAGAGGGCAAAACTGTATTTTTTATCAGAACACATTTTTAGCATGTAATGTTTACATTCATCTTAGGGAGTAAGTACATGTACTTAACATGTGTTAATATTTTTTATTCCTATTCTCCTTTCTGCCCTACCACCTTGCTCATCTCTAACTCCTCTTCCCATTTGCAAAGCATCAATCTCCTTGTTTCCTGTTGTCTGTCTTTAATTTTTTAAAAAATTAGCTGTACTTTGGGTTTCTCTTACAAGAAAAATTATGCAACACTTAAGTTTGTGCATTTAGTTTAACGCATGGTCTCAAGGTGCATCCGTTTTCCTATGAATGACTCTCATGTATGCTTCTTTGTGGCACAGCAGCACTTCACTGTGTATAAATGTCACATCTTTATCCATTCATATGTTGATGGATGTGTAGACCACTTCCAAGATTTAGCTATTG
>NW_004955472.1:7677292-7692293 GCF_000276665.1 Chinchilla lanigera | reverse complement strand
TAGTTTTCATTTTTTGAGGAATCTCCATACTGATTTCCATAGTGGTTGAGCGGGTTTACCTTCCTGCTAGTAATATAGAAGGGTGTGTTCTCCCCCACTGCCCCACTAGCACTTGTTGTTCGACTTTGCATGACAGCCATTCTTTCTGAAGTGATGGGGAGCCACAGGGTTCATTCAGTTTGCGTTTCTCAGATGGCAAGAAATGCGGAGCCTTTTTCATGTATTTATTGACCATTCGTACTTCAGAGAAGTGTCATCATTGCAGTTCCCCATTTTTTGATTGGATCTTTTATTTCAGAGGGTTCAAGTTCTACTTAAATTCTAGCTATCATTCCTCTGTCAGAGGAGTGACTCTCACTTTTTTTTCCATTTTGTAGGTCATCTCTTCACTCTGTTACTTTTTTGCTGTGTAGAAATCTCTTAATTTGATATAATCCCATTTGTTGATTACTGATGTTGTTTCTTTGGAAAATCGAGTTCTGTTCAAAGTCCTTGCCTCCACCTATGGCTTCAAGAGTTTTACCTATTTTATCTTCCAGTGGATTGAGTGTCTGTTTTAATATTTAGATCTTTTCCATTTTGAATTGAGTTTAGTACATGACGAGAGATATTAGTGTAGCTTCAGTCTTCGGCATGTGGACAGTCATTCTGGCAGCACCAGTTGCTGAGCAGGCCGTCTTTACTCCGGTGTATGCTTTTGGCTCCTTTGTCAAAGATCGGGGGCTGAATGTGAATACATTTTTGCTTCTCTATTCTGTTTTCCTCGATTCACATTTATTTTCACGCCAGTATGACACCCTGTTTTATGCTGCTTTTATCGTGCTACTAATATAATATGAAGTTCAGGATTGTGATGCCTCCTTCCCAGAACTGCTTTTGCTATTCTGTGTATTTTCTAGTTCTATATGAATTTTTGGATTCTTTTCTGTAGTTTTGTAAGGAGTGCTGTTAGTATTTTGATTAGGATTGCATTAAATCTATATCTAAGTTTTGAAAATATGGTTATTTTGATGCTATTTGTTCTGCCTATCTAGGAAAAAAGGTGTCTCTGTATTTACTGATACCCTCTTTGATCTCTTTTGCAGAGTACTACAGCTTTTGTTGTAGAGGTATTTTGTTTCCTTGGTTAGGTTAGTTTCTAAGTACTTATGACTTTCCTAATGTCTTTCTTGCTGAGTGCATTGGTCATAAATTTGAACAGTCCTTAAAGAGGAAGGTCATTAAACAAGGAGTATCTGTACTGGCTACAACAGCATCCCAAAGCATGTATCAGTCATGAGCAATAGAACTTGTTTTGACAATTTTGTCCTTAGAAACTGTTCTATACTGCTATTATCAGTCAGTCTGTGTTGAGGAGGGAGGAGAGAGGAGGGAAAGAAAGAGAAAGGAGAAAGGAAGGAACTAAGCAAAAAGAGAGGGAGACAGGAGATGTTAGGAGGTGAAAAATGGGAGGTCAGAATCCAGAGGTATTTTACAGTTGGAGTGAAGGACTAGTGTTGGGTGGGAGAGAATACTGTGGAGGTGGGAGGAGGGATGTGGAGAGCAGGACGTATAATTGGAGATTGAAGGAAGCCATGAGGTGTTGGAACTTGTTAATATATCTCTAGTTAGTTTTGTTAGGATGCTCTAGGCACAGTTCTGTCGAGGGTTACCCCAACATGGCTATGAATGGTACCGTTCAAGAGTGTATATCTATGTATATCTACGAACCATATATCTATATCTGTAGAGGTAGACATAGTGAATGGTGGAGGAGAGGGAAGACAAGGGGAGAGAGAAAACAGGAAGAACAAAGGAAAATGAACAAGGGGAGGGGAAGAAAATAAAGAAGAGGAAAGGAAGACAAATCAGAATAAAGAAAAAAAAACGTAAAAAGAAAAGTAAAAATCATATTGGCAAAAAAGCAAGAACCAAAGAAAGAAAAGAAAAACCCAGAGAGAACCCAGAACAGAAAAACAAACCCAGAACCAAAGAGAACCCCCGTGCAGCACTTACACTAATAGCGCCCGCGTGTACGCGCGGTCCCCGTAGTCTGCTTCCAAGAAGCCACGCCCGAAAGTGGGCCGCGGGACTGCCTGGCTGGCGGTGGTGCGGGCTGGCAGCCTCTCTGGCTCTACCTCTGGCTGCAAGCCATGCGTTCAACTGCACCCCTTTGTCCCTGTCCCAAGACCCAACCACCTCAGTTAATTTGGGAAGAACAGGGTGGGAAGCAGTTTGCCCCATACTCAGTTTTCTGTCTACTTCCACCGGTGGCCTCCTGTCCCTCTCCCCTTGCTGCGGGGCAGATCCTGCGGCCCTCTCTGCACTCTCAGCCCTTCTGTCCGGTGCATCACCGGAAGCCTTTTATCTCCAGGGACTCTGTCTGTTCCTTTGCACTCAGACCTTTATCTGCCTCTGACCCCTGGTTCATGAGCTCCACTTTATTATTATTATTAGTAGTAGTACTAATAGTAGTAGTAGTAATAAAACATTTTATTATAAACTTCTCTAGAGTATAAACTGATTTTGTATCAAGACTCTTTGAAACTTTTAGAACTATATGTAACATAAACTTATTCTTATAATAATATATTCATTTTCTACTTTCCAATTTAGAAAATATACTGCAAGTTAATAAGGGGGGAAAAAAATCTCAACTGCTTTATAGAGAAAATCAATGAGTATAAAAATACCCAACTCAAAGCTAAAACAAATCCAATCAAGAAATAGATTCAGCAAAGCCTATTAATCCTCCAATTTAAAACTATTTCCCAAAGGAAAATAATTCCACCATCATGGCAGTTTCAATAAACCAGAACCACTCTCTTAAAGGGAAGTTATATCAAATGTAAGAAAAATGTAATAATGCTTTTAGAAAATGAGGAGAAGTGTTTTCCACGTTGGAGAGCAAGCATACTAAGTACTTCATGTTCACTTGGCCTTTGTTAGAATTAAACTGCTGTTCACATAAGCGATATGATCATGAATATCATAAAACCAAGCACCAACTATTTTTTTGATTTTAACCTCAGAAAAACCAGCTAAAGAGCTTCAAACTCCGAGGATAGACTGGTCTCAAAGCATTTCTTCCTCTATCCTCTTTCACCTTGTTCCTTTTCTCTTTTCTGTGCTTACGGTTCTCCTTCTTAGAGGCTACAGCTTGGTGTTTTTCTCCTTATGATGCTTAGGCTGTTCAGTACCGCCCTGTACAGGTTCTGTTTCCACGCCTGTTTTCTCTCTCTGGATGCTCACGTGTTCTTCTAAATCCACCTCCTCAAGACTTCTTTTCCTCTTAGGCTTGGGCCGCTCCTCCCTCAGTTTTTCCTTGCCCTCCTCTGGGTGCATTCTTCTTCTCTAATGACCGGCTTGATGGGCGCCAGTCCTGGTTCCCGAGGACAGGTGCTGGGGCCTCCAGAGTCTATGCTGGCTGAACCGTGGTTATACGCTTGCTGGTGGAGTTCAGAGACATGGGTTTTTCCCGAGAAGCAGTCCCTGGGGAACTGACGGTAGCTCAGAGACTCCAGTCTGGGCCTGTTGTGGGGAACTGGGAACCACTGAGGTAACCGGATTTCTGTCTGTGAAGTAGTGTGTGATCTTGGGTAAGTCTGGATGGTTGCAGATGGGAGTCTTTGATCAAGCATTCTATGCCTGGGTCTGGAATCAACTTCTTCCCTGTACCCACAGCTTTCCGAAGAGTCCTCCCTCATCCTCCTGAAACAAGTCTTTGGCTCTAAGGCTCTGGCTTTCTGTACTTTAATATAATCTTCAAGTTCATCTTGAAAAGGATCATTTGACTTTGAAAGCTTCATTAGGTAAACAAAAAGGGATTCTCTTTGTCAGGCTGAGGACTGGCTGGAGAAATCTGATCATATTTATCTAGTACTTG
Source organism: Chinchilla lanigera (assembly GCF_000276665.1). NCBI lineage: Eukaryota > Metazoa > Chordata > Mammalia > Rodentia > Chinchillidae > Chinchilla > Chinchilla lanigera. The sequence continues at coordinate 7,688,428 of NW_004955472.1, read as the reverse complement.
CTTCAGGTTTTCAGCATGAACTACCCCACACAGTGAGACTGTACAGCAATCAGGTAGCTAAAAATCATGATGCAGAGATTATAAAATTTATTTTTGTCCAATATTCTACTCCTTTTCACCTCATAATGTAAAGTCTTTTATTATTCAAACTGTGGCGCTACTCCACAGATGCTTTTGATAAGAAGCACCTGTAAGTTCAGTCTTTCTTCATTCAATTATGGTGTCTTCACTGAGGCAGGGGTGGGATCTACAACTACTGTCCCCCTCCCCACCAGCGCCGCAGCCCCAGGATGGGCGGCCCTGCAGGTGGCGGAAAGGCCGGAACAACCACGGCCGAGCAGCCCGGCAGGCCCGAGCTGCACTTTTCAACAGGTGAAACTTGTGTCCGGGCTCAGCAGAAGGCCTCCTTTGGGCAGTGGGTTTCACGTGCTGGACTGCACGCAGTATTAAATCTTTCTAGTGTGTAGGGAAACAGTAGGGCAGAGCCCACTCCCACTCGGGGCTGCTTCCTTGGGTCTCTTCCCCTCACCCATATCTCTGGCGATGACGTCAGCAGGTCCCTGTAGGTGAGCCGAGTGCCACCCGCAGTCTGCGGTGGTTAGCCTCTCTCTGGCTAGAGTTGGAGCTTCCCCGTGTGGACGCTGGGTGATGGGTGGTGGCGGGTGGGCCATGGGGAAGATGCTCCAGGGACACAGTGCTCCCTGGTGTTTGGGAGGGTGCTGGGGGCGGGGCTGCCTGTTCTGTATTCCTGGCTTTTCCCTTCCGGGGTTGCAGTCCCTGGCTTCCTTAGGGCCCAGACTGACTACAGTTGACTCCCACACTGGGTTTCCTCCTCCCCGTGGGAGGGAGATTGTGCAGGGTACCTATCCCCGGCGTCTGCAGCTCTGCGTCCTCCCCTCCTGCTGTCATAGCCACTCTCAAAATGGCCTTTGCTGGGTGAAGGTTGCACGGTGGGGTGCAGATCTGTTGCCCCCCCTTCCTCTTGTAAACAACCCAGATATTTGGCTGAATCTAGAAAATTCATCTTTCGGGTTAATTTTCTGTATCTGGTGTGACTGCCTCCCGTTTTGGAGCTCCCCAACGCACCTCTAATCAGGCATGTCGGAAAGCTGCCCAAAGCCTGTATTTTATCTTCGTTCACCTGTGTGCGCTAAAGTAACTTTCACGAAACAGGTGCAGGAAAAGTTTGCAGGGTGGACGTGGTCACTCATCCCCACCTGTTCTCCTTACCGCAGGGTGCGAAGCTCGGAAGTGGGGACCTGACTGTCACCGTCTGTGCACCGCTTGCATGAACAACGGCGTCTGCCACGAGGACACTGGGGAATGCATTTGCCCCCCTGGGTTTATGGGAAAGACGTGTGAGAAGGGTGAGTAACGAGTCCTGAGAGTAGGCTGTAGATCGAAAAGCTGGCATGGCTGGATTCAGAGTTTTAAATGTGGACGCAGATGGGAACGGGGGCTCAGTGGCCTGTGTTAGGCCATGTGGTACTTTGTGTGAATTAGAAAAGTTGCCCCTTCCAGAGGGGTTTTCATACACTAAGCTATGACGGCAACAGTGTGAACGTCACTGTCTAGGTTTGCGGAGTGCATAACCTGCAGAGCTGGGAGCAGTACCCCCGACACTCTCGTTTTCTGCAGAATGGACCGTAGTGGCGTTCCCTGCCTGCCCTGCTGCGGCCGAGATTAGTCTGTTCGCTCGCACGGGACAGATTCTTTAAAAGACAAAGCGTGCATTTCAGTGGGTTGCAGTTTGATTCTCAAACAGCTTTTTCTCCCCTCCCAAAGCGTGTGAGCTGCACACATTCGGCAGAACTTGTAAAGAAAGCTGTGCTGGGCCAAACGGATGCGAGTCTTACGTGTTCTGTCTCCCAGACCCTTACGGCTGCTCCTGTGCCACAGGCTGGAAGGGGCTGCAGTGCAATGAAGGTAGGCACGGACCGTCCCGAGGGGGCAGAGTTCCCGCGGGCGTGAGGAGGTGCTGTTGGGGGAATCGCACACGAGGGTGCGGCTGGACTGCTCAGGCACCTGCCCGATGCTGGGCTGCAGTGTTTTACATTGCAGATGACTTCACCTGAGGAAATCCCACTTTCCCACCGAGTTTCTGGGCCTTTCAGAAAGTGTTGCTTTTGCCTCGTCCCCTGGGGACGTTCTGACGTGCTGGTCTGGAGTGCGCCTCATTCTGCATTTGCAGCAAGCGCCGAGGTTCTGTCGTTCTGTTTTCACGCTGTGCTTGGCATAGGAAGATCGTGGAAGACTTTCTTTCTAGTGGGCCATAGGTCAGACACAGACAGGACTCGAGGTTTGAAAATGTAAAAGTTAAACTCTATCAGTGTGGATTTTACTCCAACAATACATGATGACAGTACCACCCTCAAGCTAGTTGGCATTCACATGTTATCTCTGTGTGTGTATGTTTGTGTTAAGATCTCTCTTTGTAAATTTCAATACAAACTTACTTATTCTTCAGTTTTCAGTTGTTTGAAATGGGGTCTTGCTAGGTGGTTTGAACAGGGCTTGAGCTCACTATTTAACCCAGGGGTCCTTGAACTTGGGGTGATCCTCCTGCCGCAGCCTCCTGAGCACTGGGATTACAGGTATGCACCCCCATGCCCAGTTTATGAAACAGTAATTTTAACTATAGTTCCCATGGTGTGCATCTCCAGAACTTACTGAAGCACAGTACACTTTGACCAGCATCTCCTCATTTTCCTCACCCTCCAGCCTCTGGAAACCACTATTCCCTGCTCCTATGAGCTCCAGTCTTTTAGATTACACATGTAAGTGAGATCATACAGTATTTGCCTTCTGCGCATGGTTTACTTCACTTTGACAGTGTCCTCCAGATTCAGTCGTGTCATGGAAGATGAGAGGTGTCAGCAGTGTGAATATCACCCTCTAGATTTCCTTCCTGTTGAAGGCTGGATAGTAATCCATTGTGTGTACGTGTATTCATCTATCTGCATCACATTTTCTTCCTTTGGTCTGCACTTAGTTGTTACTGGTAATGTGTCTTCAGTACATAATAATTGTGTTCATCATGGGGAGTTCATACATGTGCATAATACATCTGAATTATTTTTACTTTCCTATTCTTTCCCACCTTCTATCTCTTCATTTTTTTCCTATTTGCAAAAGCTCTTTCTCTGTTTCCTTTTATATTTTAATTTGATCTTGAAATTGTTGTTATAGTAGTTCTACAGTTTTAGGTCTTTGTCTTGGTTATTTTGTTGTTGTTGTTGAGACAAAATATCTAATGCCTAAAATGAAGGAAGGAAAGTTTATTTAGCTTATAGTTTGTGGAGGTTTTAGTCTATATTTAGCTGGCTCCAAGGCAGAGTGGCACATGGCAGGGGGCAACAGCTTATGGCAGCGGAAGACAGTAAAAGCAACAAGAGCACAAGGGAGGAGTGGCAGAGAAGAGTAAGCCTCTTTTTTTAAATATTGTAAGCAGGCTATCCCTACCCAGGGGGCGTGTAGCACTCACATAATCTCCATGCCCTCCTCCTGCATGGGCTCAGGATGAATATGAAGTAAGTTGTGTATGGTGTGAGAGGACCCTCTAATTTTATTCAGTTATTTTACCCCTGTTATCAATGTGATCATCCTTTCTTCATTGTGTGTTCTTGGTAACTAACTGAATCAATGGACAGTAGATACACAGATTTATTTCTGGGTTCTCCATTACATTGGTCTATATGTCTGTTTTCAGTGCTAATACCATGATATTTTGATTGCTATAGCTTTGTATGATATTTTTAAATAAGGTTGTGTGAGATCTTGAGCTTTGTTTTTCTTGCTCAATATTTATTTGATTATTCTGGACCCTTTTGTTTCCATATGAAAGTGAAATTTACTTTTTCCATTTCTGTGAAAAGTTCTCCTTTAGAATTTTGATAGGGATTGCCTTGAATGACTTAGTTGTGATAGATACTAAGAGTCGAGATTGCAATTTGGCCAGGTGAGTCAGTTATGCACTTGAAGGAAATTGCCAGAGCCCCAGTGGACAAGCTTTTGCTTCAGTTTGGGTAAAAAATTTTATTAATGTTACAATTGACCAAAACAATAAATGCTCCTAGTCCACAGAATCCACTTACCATCTACCAAATTCAAGAAGTGTCTAAGAAGTCCAGTGAGCTGCAGAAAGGAAGGGCTGGTTCCACTCTGTCCTCACAGGAGCTTGTGGGACATAGAAGCACTCGCGGGGAGGAGGGGACTGAATGCACTGCTAGGAAGTAAACACGCATGCAGAGACTATTTAAATAGTCTTATTCTTAGTTTTTAGTAGTGTGGCTACGTTGTGTCTAGGCAAAATTTTCTTTATGTTTATCATTGGAGTTTACTGACTTATATTACATGTGTAAATGTCAAAAAATTGGGAGAAGCTAAATCATTATTTCTTTACATGTTTGTTACCCTCCACCCTGCTCCTTCTTGAACCTCCAAATACATGCGTATTAGACCTTATGATGGTGACTCATAAATTCCCTCAGACTCACTCACCCACAACTCTGACTCCAGCATCAGGTCAAACTCAGTCCAATTGTTTTACCTTTAGCTGGGCTGTTTTGAATCTTCATTGAGTATGTGTGGTTCAAAGCCAAAAATCCGAGTCTTTCTCTCTCTGATCTGTTCTTGATTTTTCTCTCTCACCTTCCGGTGACTTTGTGGGTACACACTCCGGGCCCCGACTTAACACGCAAACAAGACTACTGGTTTTCTTTGGAGGTCTAGTCTCCTCACACGGTGCCAACTGTAGCCAAGAATTAAGTGAAAAGCTGAAACATGAGAAGCACACTATTCCAATCTTTCAAATTTCACCTCCCTTCTAGAAGCTGAGGCAGGACTCCTCAGTCCTGTAAGTCCATGGTAATGCAGATAAATCATACACTACTTTATAGGAATCAACAAAATTGACAGCTTGGGGGCAAAAATAAAACTAACGATCTCTGGTCTTAGTTTTCTCCCTCCCCTTCTATTAACACAGGCTGTGGTGTCTTTGTTTCCAGAATGTCTCCCTGGTTATTACGGACCCGACTGTAAGCTTAGGTGCCATTGCACCAACGGCGAGACTTGCGATCGGTTCCAAGGATGCCTCTGCTCTCGAGGACGGCAAGGCCTCCAGTGTGAGAGAGAAGGTAAAGCAAGGTAACACTGTACTCAGGGTTATGTTCCGCATGCCTGGACAGGCTTCACTGGTGCAATTCTTCGCACATACCGTAAAGTCTTCGAGCCACTGTTCCTCTCCGGGATTTGGGAGGAATTTACCCCTGCTCTTCAAAACAGCATTCTAACCCTTTTCTGTAGTAGGCCTTCATCCCAGCCTTACTTCTCTTCCCACTAGGAATAAGCCCTGTGCTCTTTGTAGCACAGTAAGGGGTGACTGGCCAACCAAGAGCTTCCCCCACTCTCCCTTCTCTAGCGCCAGCGTTTTCCTTGGCTGGGAAAGAGTTACTCTGCAGCGATCTGGACAAAAGATGTTTTCAGAAAGAGCAAGAATGAAACAAAGAGAAAAGATTACACTCACCGTGAAATTTTAAATAATTTTGGTTCAAAACTCACAGACCACATCCAACCCACCATCTTTTCTAAAGAAACAGCTTTGAGATATAATTTTATAGCATAATGATCACCTTTTTATAATGTATTAACTCAGTAACTTTTAGTTTGTTTACAGAATTGTGCAATCATTACCATAATATAATTTTAGATCATTTTCGTCATACTAAAAGAAACATTGTACCCATTAGAGAGAACTATTAATTTACTTTCTGTCTGTGTGGATTTGCCTAAGCTTGATGTTTTTATACTATAAATACCCTGTAAATGGGATCATACAATTTATGGTCATTTGTAGCTTGCTTCTTTCACTGTCCCATACCTTTCTGAGGTTTATTTATATTGTTGCATGTGTCAACATTCTTTTTCATTGTCTGCCGTCTCTCTCTCTTTTTTTTTTTTTTTGGTTTTTGGTTTTTCTCCAGTACCGGGAACCGAACTCACGACCTTGCGCTTGCCAGGCAGGCGCTTTTGCTGCTGAGCTAAATCCCCAGCCCCTGTCTGCTGTCTGTTACTATCCGGCACAGTTTTATTTTACTGGTGCACAGCTGCACTTGATACATAGCCATTATCTGCTCCTGCGCTTCAAGGGCCACACTGCGTGGTTACCACAGAGAGCATGGCTTGCAAAGATGAAAATATTTGCTTTCTTTACAAAAAAAAGTGCTAATCCATGTCTAAAATTGGAGTTCTTAAAGCAGCATATTAAAAGGAGCATGCTTGTATGAATTTTCAAATCAATTTGTGAAATCTACAATCAGAATAAGGCAGCTATAGTCTTTTCTCTGTTAGTTTTTGAAATCAGGACAAATATGTATGTGCACCGGAGGAGGGGCAGGTACCAGCAATTGTTTTCTTAAGCTTTTCAGCATTATGATTTTTCCTCTTTCCCCAAGACTGGACTTGGTTAAAGTGCAGGAATAGGAAGTGGCTAGGCAGGGAAGGAAAGGCCTTGGGGCTACAGGGGCAGGGGTGCATTGAAAACGGCAACTAATCAATTTAAGGATGTGAATTTTGTGCTTCACCCCTTCTTTCCTTTTCTAAAACCAATGCTGAAAAAGGTATTCAGTGTGGTGGGGAGAACCTGAGATAGCACGGTGTGTCTAGGCCTGCGCTTTCAGAGCAAAGCTCCTTTCCACTATTCTGGTCTCTCCTCCATCCAGCTTCAGAAAATACAAAGCAACAATTAAGGAAGAGGTGTCTTAAAAATGCTGGAGCACTTTTCAGTTGCTGTTTGAATAACTGCTAGGGCTGAAAAAGTTGGTGAGTTTTCTCTCCAGGTCTACAGATATCTCAAGGAGTCACCTTTGTAATTGTTAGGCCTTTTCTCCTGCTGCTTCACACTCCTTTTCCCCATTTTATTTTAGGCCTGAGAAATAGGATATCTGTATCAAATATCAATATTGATGTATTTATCTCGATCCTACCTTTTCCCACCATCAGAATGCAAAGGTGCATAAGTTACTGCAGCTCTTAGAGCATCTCTGCCAGCTACATATTTCACAAAATATTGGACACTTTTTGCCCATTACTTCAGTTTGTTTTGCGTTGCTGTAATAAAATACCTGAGACTGTGTACTGCATAAAGAGATTTACTGGCTCATAGTTTTGGGGCTGAAATTCTCAGATCAGGTGGCCAAGTCTGTGTCCTCTGGTAAGCCTGTGTTCTCTGTTTTGTTTTTGTGATAATACTCTTACCAAAAGCTAGATGGGAACTGAACAGCGGATCTGAGTGGTAGGTGGCCATGATAATTATTTCTAACATTGAGTCTTCTTTTTAGGTCTGCTGGCAAGAGCATGGACTTTAGATTCATAGATACCTGAGCTTGATTCTAGGCTCTGAGCCTCAGTCTCCTCATCTAGAAAGTGGAGACCACAATAGCATCCATGTCATAAGTTTATTGTGTGATGATAAAACAAAAGATCTGCAAAGTTCTTATATTGTGCATGACTTGTTAAAGTAGCTGTTTTTGTTGTTGCTGCTATACTGATGATTAGACTTCATGGTGATGTGCTCTTCATTCAGGCAGGCCCAGGATGACTCCAGAGATAAAGGACTTACCAGATCACATAGAAGTAAATATTGGCAAATTTAACCCCATGTGTAAAGCCTCTGGCTGGCCGCTACCTGCTAATGAAGAAATGACCCTGGTGAAGCCGGATGGGACAGTGCTGCCAGTAAGAGCCGTTCTTTATCCACCTTGCTGACACTGGGAGGTGCTTTCAGTGCAGTACTCACCTTAGTAAAGGCCAGCTTTCACTCAGGACCTTGTACTCTCCTTGGTCAGTACATTGTTAGCTTTGTAAAAGTGCCATTTTCCAGGGAATGCAGGACAGACTCACTGCAGCCTAATTTCCTCTGCATGGCCGGTGTGCGAGTGAAGGCTGGCAGTTCACCAGCCCAGCGGAGCTGACGGAGTCATCCTTGGCACGCATCCTGCAGATCGGCGCGGATGCATGTGCAGGCTGTGAGAGGCTCCGCCGTATCAATATCCTCATGTCCCTGACTCCTCGTGTCAGGAAGAGTAAGGACGGGTGGTGAGACCCACGAACCAGCAGGGCTTTCACGTGCTCCCAGGATGTGGCGTGTCTGATGACGGGTCCACTCCGCTCTTGCTCTTTGGAGCACCATTTAAGGGAGTGTGTACAGAAGAGGAGAGTTCAGCATGGTCTACTCGACTCCACACAGAAAGTCCTATGTCTGCTCCCTGCACCGCCAGCGCAGAATCCCTTTGATCTCAGTGTGTTGCTCGCTTCCCTGCTCACCCTCCCTTTGCACGCATAGCTGGCATCACCACTCATTAGGGCCGCACTGCACAAGTTCCTTTTTTCCTAGACAGGACTGAACTACCCCCCGATATGCTTCCCTTCTCTCTCCCAGCTATTCCGAATGCAAGAGATAGGAGACACTCTAAAAGTTCCCACGTTATAAGTCACCCTAAGGAAGTTCGTGTGTATTTTCTTATCTATAGATTTTGAAATACATAGTTATCCTTTTTTCTCACAGATGGCTGAGAATCAGATTGACCAAAGACAACTTGAGTGACCTTTCATAGCAGGGTATTTAGAATATGTCCTAGTGTCCACGTATCAAATTTTCCCAGTTCCACTTGGTGCATTACGTAGAAAAAGCCAAATGAGTTTTCAAAACTCTTGCTAGCTTTTCCATGAATTAGTGTAAGTAATGGCTACTATTTACTAAGGGTCAGCCACACTATTCTTAGCTTCTTTTTTGAGGATTTATTTTCATTTTTAAAATTTTGACTGATACATAAAGTTGCATATGCGGCTGGGGTTCTTTGCAATGCTTTGATTCATGTGCACATTGTGTGATGTTCAAATCAGGTGGACATATCTATGTCCTCAGGCACTTGCCATGTCTTTATGATAAAAACATTCAAAGTCATTTCTTCTACTTTTAAAAATATACGTAGAACATTGTAACTAGGTATAGTCACTGGACTGTGCAACAGAACTCCAAAACATTTTTCTTCTGATTATAACTTATTACCGGTTGATTAACCTCCACTCGTCCCTCCCAACTCCCTATTCTCCCCTGCTTCCAGTCATTGTTCTTTTAATTTCCATGAGACAACCTATTTCATATTCTACATCTGAGGGAGATCATGTGGTACTTGGTTTTTTGTGCATGCATTAATTTTGGTTAGTATGATGAGCTCTATTTCCATTTAGGTTATTACAAACAATAAGACTCCTGTTATTTTTTGTGACTATATTTGTACTATAGTTTCTTTATTTATCAATTGATGGACACTGGTTGTTTGCATTCACTGTTGTGAATAGAGCTCCAATAAACACAGGAGTGTAGCTTGATACTGATTTCATTTCTTTTGGACATATACCCAGCAATGGGTTTCCAGGATCATATGATAGTTTTGTTTTTTTTATTTTTTTGAGAAAGTTACATGCTATTTTTCTACAGTGACTGTACTAATTTACATTCCCACCAGTGTTCAAGAGCTTCTTTTTTCTCTACATCCTTGCTAGCTGTTGTCTGTTCCTTATGAAAATAGATATTCTAACAACAGTGTGGTGATATTTCATTGTGATTTTGGTTTATATTTCTCTGATGAAATATTGTCACGTACCTGTTGGCCACTTGTGTGCTGTCCTTTGAGAGCTGTCTATGGCTCACTGCTAACCTCTTGTCAGATGTATGGTTCATGCATATTTTCTACCATTTTGTAGATTATCTCTTCGTTCTGACGGTTGTTTCCTTTGCTGTATAGAAATTATCTAGTGTGGGGTAACCCCATGTGTCTATTTTTGTTCAGGTTTTGTATTTCACGATTTAACTTTGATAAGGTACACGTTCACTTCTTCTAGGTTATCAATCTCTGTGGGTATATAGATGTTCTTAATAGTCTCATGGGCTTTTTTTGCAATTATGTAATACCAGTTGTAATGTTTCCTTTCTTCATCTTTGTGTTTGAGACTTTTTCTTAGTCAAGCTCAAGTGTTTGTCACTTTTAGAAAACTTCAAAAAGCAGTGCTTTGTTTTATTGATTTTTCATATTTTTCAGCATTTGTTTTATTTATTCTGATCTGTATTGTTTCTTTGCTCATTCCAATTTTGGATTTAGTTTGTGGTTGTTTTTCATGCACAGCGATGGGTTGTTTATCCAACATTTTTTTTACTTTTTGTCATAGGCTTTGATCACTATGAACTTCCCTCTTAGCACTGCTTTATCTTCAAGTGCTGATTCATTGTTTCCATTTGTTTCAAGAAAAATTTTAATTGACTTTGTAATTTTTCCCTGACTTTTTTAGGAGTAAGTTGTTTAATTTCCATGGAATTATATAGTTTCCAGAGTCTTTCTTGCCGATTATTTCTAGTTTTACTGCACTGTGGTTGGAAGTGATACTTGTGTGTGTGTTGGGATTTGTTTTGTGGCCTAGCACATGATTTATTCTGGCAAACGTTGCATGATGTGTCGGGAGCAATGCGTATTTTACATCTGTTAGGTGGAATGTTCTATTGATGTCTATCAGATCCATTTTGCCTACAGTGTAGTTGAATTGTGGTATTTCTTCATTGATTGTTGCAGAAGGAGGGTGGGCTGGGGTATCTGTCCTTGCTGAAAGTTCCCTATTATTGTATCAGAGTCTACTTCTCCCTTTAGCTTTATTAATACTTGCTTTATATATCATATACTGAGTATACACACTCCAATACTGAGTATACACACTCACATTTGCAAGTGTAATTCTCTCTTGCTAAATTAATCCCTTTATATTGTAATTTGTCTCCTTTTACTGCTTTAGATTTAAAGTCTATTTTATCTGCTATAAGCATGCCCTGTGAGGTTTTTGTTAAATGAGGTGAACTTGGACACCCTTAAGTATTCGTTTCTTAATCTTCTCTTTATGTTTCACTCTTGAAAGCTTGAGCATATTATGTCTTTGAATGGAATTGGTTGATTTAAATCTGACTGGTGATCTTTGACTTTCCTGTACCTGAAAAATTTTACCCTTCTCTAGGTCTGGGAAATTTTCTGTTATTATTGAATAACACTGAATAAGGTTTATAACCTTCTGGGGCTGGGGATTTAGCTCAGC
>NW_004955472.1:7542918-7677192 GCF_000276665.1 Chinchilla lanigera | reverse complement strand
AAAAAAAAAAAAAAAAAAAAAGGTTTATAACCTTCTGACAGTCTCAAGTTACTCATGAATCTCAATAACTTGAATATTCTTTCAACGTTGTCCCAAAGTTACTGCAAGCTTTTCCGTAGCACTTTCTCCTTTTTCTTCTTGGTCTGAATTCTCAAGGAGCCTGTGTTCAAGATCACTAGTTCTTTCTGGTGTTTGATCTAGTGTGCTACTGATACATTCTTTGTTTTAAAGTTTGCTTAGTGTACTTGTTAGTGCAAGATTTCTGTTAGATTTTTTTCCAGTTACTTCAATTTCTTTTAAATTTTGCTGTTAGAGTACTGAATCACTTCTCTGTGTTTTCTTGAAGCTCACTGAGTTTCCTTAAAGGAATCTGACAGACCACAAAAATTGATTGCTATGAGTATTTTTTGAGTGCCTTATTTTGTTTTTGATGTGAGGTCCAGAGACCCTGAAAGTTCTTGATGCTTGCTGACACACAAAATCACCTACATATTCAAGGATTAGGTAATTTTTCCAATCCTTGTAACCTACCTATATGCTTGCCCTTCCAGCAGTTCGAAGCAGTCTATTTCCTCTGAGTCTGTGAACACTGCTATTTTGACACTAGCTGGTACCCTAACTCCAGGTTTGCAGTAAGCCTTCTATTGCTGTGTTGTCACTGTGTCAGCACTAGAAGGCACCCCAAGCCTGGCTTTGCTCCATATCTGCATTTCAGTAGGATCTTCTTTACAAGTGTCCATCTGGGGCTGGGGATCTAGTTCAGCATCTCACTGCTGTGAGATGACTGCTGCCAAGATAGGCACCTGGCTTGAGACCATTGTAACCAGCCACGGATGATGGTGGCCAGAATTAAAGTCCAGTTAACGAGGGTCATGGGTTTATACCCAGCTCTACCTGCAGGTACTTCCCAGTGTTTGGTTTTACCAGAACTGAGTTCCAAGATAGTTCTGTGCTATTTTCATCACCTATCCCCAGTGGAAGGCGTCTTGCTCCTTAGTACATTCATGGAGAGTCAGGAGGGATGATGGAGGCGGTCTCTTGGCCATCCGGGATCCCACTGAGATCCCACTTGAGTCTGACAGCTTCAAGTACCTGCACAATCTCAGCATTTTGTGCCAGGACTACATTGTGGCTAGCAATGGTTCAGGCTGAAGCAAAAGTTTGTCTCATGGGGGTGCAAGATTCAGCCTGACGTCAGGGCAAGTCTGGAAGCTACATCGCTGAGCCCTCGCCTGGGATCAGTAGGGTTGGTGGTTTACCTGGAGCTTGGTCTCACTGTGGGCTTTGCACTGCACCCAATGGCAATGTCCAACATTTGCTTTCCTCCCCTGCTCCTTGCCGTGCTGCTGAAGCTGGGGGAGGAGTGGTAGAGGCAGTCCCTTGGCTGTGGTAAGGAAGGTCCAGCAACTTAGTCTGCTGGTGCTGGCTTATGGGCTGGCACTCTGGGGTCCAGCCTGACATTGGGTCTGAGTGTGGCAGGCCTGGTACTAGGTTCCAAGTCTAAGACCTGAGCTTAATTTCCTCTTTCTTCTAAGTGGCAGGTATCTCCACACTGTACTGCTTGGAGCCAGTGGAGAAATGATGTGAACAGCTCTTCCCTTCCTACCTTATTTACTAAGTCTTTTAAACAATTTTTATACTGTGATCTCTTACCTTATTTCCTTAGCTCACGTGAAGGTAGTTTGATATGTGAATGGCTCTTGAAATTGATTCCAGTAAGGAGGCAATGCCTGGAGCATCTTATGCAGTAGCCATCTTGCTGTTGTATACATAACTTCCAAGCACTACCTGTCACCTTTTTTTTATACAAGTGGAAACTGGCTGGATGAGGTTATGTAACTGAAGAATTGGCCAGAAGTACTTTTAGAGCCCTGACTTTTCCCATCACACCATTCCTGACAGCCCCTCAGATACATGGCAAGGCACTTTGTCCTCCCACCCTGACATGTTTGTATTGCACCAGAAAGGAACAAACATTACCAGGGAAGTTTAAAAAGAACTGGATTCCTTACTTGTGTTTACTCCACACTCCAAAGCACGAATATAACAGCAGGATCTGAGAGGGCATCAATCCAATATAAACTTTCAGGGCTACTACAATAGCTTTGGAAAGAAGCCAGTAATTATATTAGCATTGCATTTAGCTTCTTAATCTCTCCTAGAAAATTTCTTATTAAACAATGGGATGGGGTCAGCGTTATGGACCTTTGTGTTTATGCTTCTCTAGAAGTTTTGTTTTGTTTTGTTTTTTTGTATTTGACCATTCTAGCCCAACGACTTTAACCACACAGATGATTTCTCAGTAGCCATATTCACCATCCAGCAGCTCCGCCCCTTTGACTCAGGAGTTTGGGTCTGCAGTGTGAACACGGTGGCTGGCATGGTGGAAAAGCCTTTCAACATTTCTGTTAAAGGTAAGCGTCATTTTCTGTAGGGAGAGTTTATATTCTTCAAGCACCATATTTATAAGTTTGTAGGGAAATGTGTGCTTTTAGAGAAATGCTAGCTGACCTCTAACGCTCTTGAGATATTTTCCAGGATACTGATTCTTTTTTCTTAAAATCATAAGCCTAAAAATAGAATGAAAAAAATTGGCAGTGTAATCTCTGGAGGAACACAGCAGTGCATAGATCTTTGTCCTCAGCAGTTTGTAATCTCGTATGTGGCCCTTAGCAAATGAATGTAGAAACATCCTTGAACCGTTCCTTACACAGAAAAGGAGCTTATTTTGTCTCCCTCTTAGGGTTCTTAAGAAGATTTTTCGAATGTTTAAAGTATTTAAAATAGTGTCTATACTCTTGTTTCTCTTCAGATTGTATAAATTTTTTGCCTTTAAAAAATAGTATTTGATACAATCTGTATGCTAGTGACTGCATTTCCTAGAAAGCTTAGCATTGTTACTTTTTTTTTTTCCCTCCGGTACCGAGAACCGAACTCACGACCTTGCGCTTGCCAGGCAGGCGCTTTTGCCGCTGAGCTAAATCCCCAGCCCAGCATTGTTACTTTCTACACATTACAGAGAATGATTTGGAGAACCTCTGATTTGGGGATTATTCAATATGGAGCTGTGATACACAATTAAGATGAATTTTTTCCACATACTCAGGGTAATGGGTATTTTTCCTATTATGAGTTAGTGTTACAAAAGTTAAATGAATCTGAGTGGACATGTGAATATTTGTGGCTTGAGGGGAGGAAATAAACTGGAGGTCAATTCAAATAAACATGGCTGGTGAGCTGCTTAGACAACAATATCTAAACACTCTCTGTATATACTCTGGAAAAGGCCCTGGGCTAAGGGCATCATATACTTTATCTTACTTAATCTTTGCAAGAAACCTGGGTAGTAGATATTTTTATCTCCCTTTTGCCGGTGAAGAAATAGACACAGAGGGCTTGGTTAACATGTGTAAGGCACTTTAGTCCCTTTCTTGTCACTGGGACAAGTATAAAACCCATGGTTTAAAGGAGGAGAGGTTCATTTTGACTCACCGCTTCAGTCCATGGTCAGCTGGCTTCAAGGCAGGGACAGGATGGCCGGGGCATGGTAGACGACAAGTGCGCAATCCATGGCAGCCAGAAAGCAGGGAGAGAAAGGCGAAGCTAGGGACAAGAACGCACTCTACCGTGTTACACCCCGGTGAGTCCCCTCCAGCCTGGCCCCTCCTGACAGCACATTCAGCTACTGAAATCATCAATAGATGAATTTACTGATGACTGTAGTGCACCACGATCCAATCCCCTTTCTCACACATGAAAAATTTGGGGACATTTTGGATCTAAACCAAAACAGTGGACAGCCAATGAGAGGAATCTTAGTTTTGAACCTGGGTCTCCTCACTCCAGAACCAGCTCTAGATTGTTTTGCTTCTGAAACTCTTCAATTACAGGTGAAGAAACAAAATGACCACAGTGGCTTTGTGTTTGACCCAACACATTACCTTACTGTGAATCTTTGGGAGATCTCAGAGGTAACTTCTATGAATAAAATGATGGAAATACTCAGAATACAGTTTTCTTAAAAGGCTAACCACAGTAACAGCATAAATGCAGCCTCATAGACTTGGATTCTCTGCTCTGAGAATCGATGTAAACCATCCTTGAAAGCTGAAGTCCTTGTTACTCTTTGGCTCATAGGAAAAAGACCAAATCAGTTTTGTTCAGTAGAACATTCACGCAATCAAAATAATTCCTTACATCTTACACATTCTTGGAAGAACGGAAATGATATGTAGACAAGACAAATTATCTTATTTTTAATCTCCTTGGAATGTTTGCTGCCCGTGGGAAAAACAATAAGTCAGAACCAAACCATGTGGCTAACATGCAGGAGAGTCTCTGGTTCTAACCTTTCTTCTGTGATGAAAGAGCACACAAGATCAATGCATGAAAACATTTCCAATCCTAACTCGCTGGGGCCTCTTTGCTGTGACACTGATGACAGCCATAAAGTGGAGATAAGCTTCAGGGAAATCAATGTGTCTCTCATTATGGTATTGTTAAAAATAGGTTCTAGGTTTTGCTATCGGTACCAACTGAGACAAGTAACTTTCAAAAACTGGCAATATAAAGCAAAATGTAACACCTACCCCATGATGCAGGAATTCTCCTAGGTATGTGTTTAAAACAAAGGAGTGCATAGGTTGAAGAAGGACATCTTGATAATGTTCAGAATGGCTTTATTTCTAATATCCCCCAATGAAATCAACCCAAGTGTCTAGTAACATTAGAAGGTTTAGTAAATTGTGATACAGAGTGTTCATATGTATTAGCTTGCGAGGGCTGTTATAACAGTGTACTACAGGATAGGTGATTTACACAACAGAAATTATTTTTTTCATAGTTCTGTCCACTAGAAGTAGATCAAGGTGCCAGCAGGATTTCTTCTAAGGCTTTCCTTTTTGGCTTGTAGATGGCCATCTTCTCATGTGTTCGAGAGTTCTTCTTCTCTATGCATGTGTCCTAGTTTGAACTTATAAGGACACCAGTCATGTTGGAGCAAGACTGCCCTAATGGTCCCATTTTCATTTAGTTAGCCTTTTTAAAAGGTTATTCTCAGAATTATTAAATTATTAAGAAAGTTACTCTCTGAATAACTTTCCATCCTGAAGTCCTGGGTGTTAAGTCAAAGACATATGAATTGGGGGGAAGGCACAGCGCAGCCCATAGAAATCATACAATGGGACATTAAACTTCAATCAAAGAATTAATTCCTACAACAATATGGATGGATCTTACCGATATAATGCTAAACAAAGGAGGCACATGCTTTCTAATTCCATTGATATGGAATTAAAGCGTAGGCAATACTTACCTTCAGGGACAGGCATCACCTCTGGGTGGAGGATACTGGCTGGGAAAGGGCGGGAGCAAGCCTCCCAGTGGACTGGCAATGTTCTCTCTCTTTGATCTGGGTGGTGATTACACGGGTGTTTCCACAGGGAAAGTCCTTTGAGCTAAATACACATGAGTTTTGTACTTTTATGAATAAAAAGGATGAAAAAGCAAACATAAAATGATAAATTATGAAGAAAAACCTTTGGAACAGTTCTTTTCATTGTGGGCAGCTATACTAAAGTATGCATCAACAGGTGTAAATAAAGTGGTGGTCTTATTTAATCATACAAGTCAGCCTGATTTAATGAATTTACTTGCAGCCCTGCCATCTGTTCTAAGGAAGTATATGCATACTCAGTCTTACCCAACTTAACACCAGCTTGGGCTGCCTCTTGTCAGAGGATACTCTTGATCAGGGTTTTTACTGGCTCCATTATCTGCAGCCTGGAGAACTCCTAGGTCTTCCTTCATTCAGCTGGCTGATCGACTTTTACTGAAGGCCCGTTATGTTTCAGTCCATTGGATGGGATTTGACTGTCAACTAGAGTGGGCTGAGAGACGAGGGGGACATGGTGGCAAACCTATGGCACGCGTGCCACGGCCCCAGGTTGTTATCACTGGAAGCTCTAAAGGGTTCGCCATCACTGACCTGGGAGAGGAGTAAAGCACACCTCTGGGTGTGCCTGGGTGGGTCCCGGAGGCCTGGCAGTCGGGACTGTATCTGGCCTTTTCAGCTCGGCTCTTCCTCTCTGCGCTGCTTCCTGGCTGCCTTGAATTTTGCAGCCTTCCTCCTTCTGCCTTCTGCCTCAGAGTCAGCTGACCATGAGCTGAAACCTCTGAAACTGTGACCCAAAAGCGACCGCTTCTCCGGTATTGTGTGTTTCATGTATTTTGTCCAAGCAATGGGAAGCTGACCAGTACAGAGCCTGTTGCAGGCACTGGGAACGCATTAGTGAAAGGGAAAAAAGCAAAGCTTTCCTGTCATGCAGTGTACCTTCTGAGGAGAGATAAGCAGTGAGCAAATAAATAAGATGTGAGTTTGTTAAAATGCTTGGTACCATGGAGAAGTAAAGCAGAAATAGGGTTAAGGAGTGCTGGGTAGGGCTGGAGAGATAACTAATTTAAATCAGATAGTCAAGCCTTCTAGAAAACATAATATTTGAGCAAAGATTTCAAGGTTATTTCTAAGGATGGTGAGTATGTTAGGCTTCTATTGCTATGATAAAATACCTGAAAAACACAACTTCAAAGGAAGAGGAATTTACGTGATATCAGAAAATATGGTAAATGTTTTAAATTGAAAAATGTTTAAAGAATAGCAGGCAATGGCATTAATTCTCCTCAAAATACCCCCTGATCTTCTTGCACACTTGTCCTGTAAACTTGTCACTACCCAAAGCAGTTCTGCAAGGCTTTCATTTTATTTTTTCATAAAATGAAAGTAAATTTTTAAGCAAATAATCAAACAATAACAATAGTCATTACACTGTGTATTGTTATCTTCAAAGTAGTTACTCAGAGTACAAGACATAATGTCTTGGTTGTGTTTTTGTGGCTGCCTTAATGTCTTGAATTGATTAAAAGTGTTTACCTTTCATGAAAGTCAGTTTGCCTCTGGGAAACCACAGGAAGTCACATGGTTTGAGAGCTAGTGAGTAAGGTGGATGAGGACCTGGTATAATTTTTTTGGACAGAAACTGCCATAAACATTTTGAACTGATTTGGGACATTGGAGCAGCCCTAAAAAGACATGAATGAAGACTCAGAACTGCTTGAGAAAGTGGCAAGAACAATTGGATGAGTGTGTTAAAATGAGTGTGAGTATTCTGAGAAGGATTAATGTCATTGTCCTTTACTGTAATAAATTTTTAATTTTTTTATTTAAACATTCACCATATTGTTTGATCATTCCTCAGGTTTGGTTCATAGTTGCAGAGGGTTTAGTCCGTAGTTGATCAGCTCTATTGCTTTTAGGTCTGTAGTGATGCAGAAACATTATGTGGAAAGGCAGAGCAGAGGAGACCTGCTCACTTCATGGTAATCAGAAAGCAGAGAGAATGAGAAGAAGGTTTTCTTGTGATGCTGGGGATTGAACCCAGAGCCTGACTTGTGCTATCTGTACCACTGAGCTACACCTACAGCCCAAGAAAATCTATTTGTAATGGTGCTATGGAACTCACTGGAAATTCACCTGGCAACCATTTATTCAGCGCCTGATAGATGCTGGGCTGGTAAACAGATCTACACAATCTGGTCCTTGTCTTAATGTAATTTAGAGTCTACTAAAGTGTTTTATTATCTTTTTATCATCCTGCTGAAGAGCTATTTTAGAAATTTTATTTTCTCCCATATCACCATCAAATTTAATAGCACAGATGTACTATACATCAGTTTATGTATGTATCCCTTTGGAGCACTATAAAGTATTGTATTAGCTAAGGTTTTTGTTCCTCCAAAGCTCAATTTTCAGCCTCATGGCAGTTCTGTCACCTCCACTGAGACCTAGTTCATGCACCCACGCTAAGCATAAGTACTTAAAGGCAGAGAACCTTCCTGCCCATAGTCAGGAAGAGGTGTCACAGTGGAAGAAGGGTCAGAAACCTGACACTGTTGGATTTAAAGGGGAGGAAGAAGCCTGGACTGAGGAATGCAAAAGGTCTCTAGAAGCTAGAAAGAGCCTCTAGAAACCACCACAAAATCTCCCTTGTAGCTTCGAAGGAACTCTGCAGATACCTGATGTCAGCCCAGTCATTGTCCGATCTGTACAAGTATAAAGTAATAAACGTGGTTGTGGTAGGGTGAATATGAGTGAATATATGGTCTAGTGGGAAGACCAGTATCAAATATTCATACCAACTTACAAAGCAAAACTCAGGAAGTTAGAATGAAGAAAAACTAGAACACGCATCCTCTATCCCTGCTTAAGAGCAACACACCCAAGCCCAAGGACTGATCTGATTGCTGAAATTGTATTTAGTTCTTCCGAAGCCCCGGAATGCCCCGAATGTGATTGACACTGGACACAACTTTGCTGTCATCAACATCAGCTCTGAGCCTTACTTTGGGGATGGACCGATCAAATCCAAGAAACTTCTGTACAAACCTGTTAATCATCACGAGGGCTGGCGACACATTCAAGGTAAGATTTGGCGGGAGAAGCCCCAGCTGAGGATATGGCACAGGAAAAATTTGTCCCCAAACAAGAAAATTCCCTTCTCTCTGTCCCAACCCTCTACCTCCAGAGGTGGCTATGGTAGAGATTTCCATTTCAGATTATTTGGGAGGGAGCCCTCTGAGTTCTGTGCCAGGCTTTATGAAAGCTGTATATGGGCCACAGCATCGGCGTGCGTCACGGTGACTATCTATGTCAGTATTTCCCTTCCAGGCGTCTCCAGGTCTCCAATCCTGTCTTCAGCATGTCTTGCCTGGACATCATGAAACATACATATCTATACCACATATGTGGTCACGAGAAAGCCCAGGGAAGGCAGAGAGAATCTGTCTAAATCCTAGAAGTGACTGCTTCTGCTGCGTGGAGGGTGCTTATTCTTTTTCTCATTTCGTGTCTTGCCCTATCCTGCAGACTCTGAGCATGGAGATTTTTAGAATTTGAACCTGAAATTTTGGGGCCATGGCAGACAGAGAGCACTGGGGTGGGCAGAGAAGGGAGTGCAGGCAAGTGAGGAGCAGGTCTCTTCACCAGCTTCCTGAAAGACAATAAAGCAACAAAATGTGACAAGATGTCACAAACTCATGAAAACAGTTGCATTTATTTCTAAACACAGACTATAGTTCTATTTGTTACGTCATGATGTAAAATCATAATTTTAAGAAGATTGCATTATGAATTGACCACGCTGCTCTAATTGGACTGTCTTACAGACAGACTTGCCCTTATCAAGCTTATATGTATAACACGTACCCTTCCTTCAATACCTTCATCTTGCTGTGCCTCTGATTTCCCTCAAAGGGCCCTATACTCGCTGATAGCTAAGATGGCTATAAAATAGAAGAAAAGGAAAGTGTTCATCAGCTCAATGAGGATGCCGATCTGCATACATTGAACCAAGTCACTGTATTATTTGTTATTGTGCTGTTCACATTCTATTTCAGACTTAGTCAAAATTTGGAACCTTAGGGATGTAAAACTGTTTCTCTGGATTGCTCATTCCAGCATCGATGGCTAGATCTTTCACCTTTTCTATAAGTGGACATCCAAAATGTAGCCTTCAAAGAACTGTTAAATATGGGCCATTTTTTCTTACGGTTATAAATGTGTCATAAAGCAAGAAAGTACCTTTGAATATCTACAGAGCTTGACTAAAGCCAATAGCTAAGGAGAAAAGCAGGTACCATCTGTTTACGGGCACTACTTTCAAGGAACTTCAGAGCCTTTCATTGCAGTGTTACAGCTATTAAAATCAGTTATCTGGTCATGTTAAGCAACATGAGCCTTCTTGATCGCTCAGTTGTGATCAGTCTTATGTACTTGAAAATAGTCCAAATAAAATGATTTTATATTATTCCAGTTGAGTTTTCCTCTGTCAATCTAGTATTGCATATAGTCAAAGATTTTTGAGGTATTATTTTACGAATGAAAAAACAAAAGCTCTAAAAAAGAAATATGTTTCTGAGATACACATGTTAATGTATGAAATATCATCTGGAAATATCCTTTCAAAAGGCCAATTCTCTTTCTATTAGAAATGGTGATGCCTTGCAAACTGAGTTACCTATGTTTCACTAAGACATTGAATTTTTTAAAATCTAAATTCAGTTCACATTATAGTAACAGCAATCTAAGTTTAAAGAATATAACACAGTGAAAACTGAAGTGTTCTGCACTTTCTGTCTTTTCAGTGACAAATGAGATTGTTACACTCAACTATCTGGAGCCTCGAACAGAATATGAGCTCTGTGTGCAGCTGGTCCGTCCTGGAGAGGGTGGAGAAGGGCATCCTGGACCTGTGAAGCGGTTCACAACAGCGTCTCTTGGTCAGCTGAAGCCAGCAGGCCTTGATTCACGAGCTGGGTGGGAGGGGGAGGAAAGGGAAAGAGGAAGGAAGACCAGGAAGGGCGGTGATGGGCGGGTGTGGGCAGGGGTGGTGGAAGGAGTTGCTTTTGCATGGGTGGGAAAGTGACAGGAAGGCCAGCGGTTTCAAGCCAGCCAGTTCTTCATTTGGGCTGGACTCCCGGCCTGTCTCCCTGGGGAGACTGTAGCCAGGGAGCGGGGACGGAGAAGGAAGCAGATGAGCCTTCAGGAAGGCAGGGCCGTCCCCCAGGACCTGTGACTTACTTAGCAGTGACTTGTGCTGAGCCTTGGCTCCTGGGTTTCACCAGCAGCTTCCTGTTCCCTCCTAAGAGTCTAGAGCAGGCTTCTGCGCATATGTGCTCCACAACCTCATTTATTATTAAAAATAATTTCTAATGTTTCACAGTAATTAAACCCATAATTCTAACATGAAAAAGAATGGAGGCTTTTATCTAAAGGACAGCACTGCCTTGCTCCACCCTCCACCTCCTGGTCCTGCTTCTTCTAGGCACTCATTTTGTCTCCATGTTATTTCTCATAATGTTTACCCATTGTCTAAATCAATGGTTTTCTTTTTTTTGTTTGTTTTTCTTCTGGTACCGGGGATCGAACTTGCGACCTTGCGCTTGCCAGGCAGGTGCTGTGCCGCTGAGCTAAATCCCCAGCCCCTAAATCAATGGTTTTCTTTTTTTGGTTGTTTTTTTTTTTCTGGTACTGGGATCGAACTCGCGACCTTGCGCTTGCCAGGCAGACGCTGTGCCGCTGAGCTAAATCCCCAGCCCCTAAATCAATGGTTTTCAAACACTGGCATCTATCAGAATCACCTGGAACATTTGTTTCTTTGTTCTTTTATATTATTTTGGAGCCCAAAGTCACCTTTTCCTCAGTTCATAATTTTTCCATATTTTAGTCTAGTAGAAGCAGAAAGATATGGAATAATTTGATGATAAAATTAGGGAAAATCCAGTTCTTCTGAAGTGATTGTGTATCCTGACAGGAGCATGCCCTTTCACACGACACACCTAGTTTCATCTGATCAGCGCCATCCTTAAAGAACCAAATAGGACCCAGAACTACTCTGGGGCTTGGAGATACACCGCACAAGAAAGAAATTATTTCCTGGGACCCTCTCATGCTGTGAATACAAAAAATGAAACTGGAAACTGTATATAAGTTAGAAGCTAAAGGCATCTCTTTGACTATGATGAAGGGGATCCCCGATACGTCATCAGGTTGCTACTAAAAGGCAAATAGTATTTCATGCTCTCTGAGGTCATTGTTGATGAATCAAAAAGGAAGGTCATAATCTGACTCAGATGGGAAATACTTACAAAAAAGAACAGAAAACATTTCCCAGACCCATTATGTACTGTCTTTGGCCCTCAGAATATGTTCCAGGTGGGATATATTTAGAGGCCTCTTGGAATATTTTAAAGTACTTCATAGGGGTGAGTGAGTGGGAAGGGAAGTCTTGAAGGTTCTCCTTTCTCTCACCATTTGAATTTTGTTGATGTAGTTTTTTAATTCATCTGGGGTTGTACTCTTGGTGTGTGTTGATTGAGATGTTCAAGGGTGGAGAGCCCAAGAGAGGAGAGAAGAAAACACGTTCTGGACACTTTGCAGAAAGAGAAAGGACTGCAGGTTTACCCTGTGCCTTGAGGGAAGGGGAAAAAGGAAATGACTGTACTTGTTGAAACACAATCTTAGGAGGTTTATATATATTCTCTGAAACATTACATTTCCATGCTGCTTTGTCATCAGAAGCCTAACTCAACATGCTAAGTCTATTTTGCAACTTAAACTTTAGAGATTAACCAAAAGAGTGGAAAGCGATTGTTTTACCTTGCTTAGGTTCCGGAGAAAGGGCCAATAAAATCTTTTAGCTTAAGGCCAAGCAAAGGTGTCGCTATTGGCTGGTTCTCATCGGTCTAAGAACAGTCAGAACTGGCTGGTCAGACTTCCTGGGAGATAAAAACAGATTCTTCCTGTCAAGTTTAACTAATTATGAATGAAATGTTGCTCAAACTCATTTAAAAAATCACTCCTGTCTCATTACTTTCTTGTTACTGGGACAAAATGCTTAATACAAGAAAAAGGCGGAAAGATTTATTTTAGCCCAGAAGTTATAGTGGTGTCAGTCCATAGTTGGCTGCCTGCAAAGCAGAGCAGGATGGTAGAAGGGCATGGCAGTGGAGAAACTATCCATGGCATAGCAGTCAGAAGCAGCTGACTTCCTTCCTCATACCCTTTTTGTTTAATCTAGACTATAAACCTATTGGTTGGTGCCACCCACCCCATGGTGCGTCTTCTCTCTTCAATAAATTTATTATCCACACCCAGAACTATGTTAATCCCATCAATGGACTAAGCCAGTATCACATCCAGTAATCTCCCAAAATCCCTACTTAGGGACACGTGAGGCTTCGAGGGGACATCTAGATACAAGCCATAACATTCTGGCCCCTAAATCCTAGCCCCTAAAAGGTCATAACATCCCTGGCCCCTAAAAGGTTCATGTGCATCCCCTTATGTAAAATGCATTTAGTCTATCTCTAAGAGTTGTCAAACTCTTTTCAGAATTGCTGAAAAGTCTAAGTCCAAAGTTCTAAGGCAAACTCCTAGCTATAAGCACCTGTAAAAATGAAAAGAAAGTTAAGCATTCTGACATACAATAACATGAGATAAACATTTGCATTCCAAAAGGTACAAAAAGGGAATAGAAAGGAATGGGCACCAAAGCAAGAAAAAAATCCAGCAAGGAAAACAATAAATCCCATAGTTTCATGTTGAGAACCTGGTATAATCTGTGGCATGATGTGAACTCCAAAAGAGTTCACTTGGGGGGTCGCGCCCTTCTGTGGCACAGCCAGTAGTTGTAGCCTTCATGGCCTCTTTCTTGGGCTGGCTTTGCTTACTCCTTGTGACTTTCCTCAGGTGATTCACATTCCTGGCTTCAGCTTTCTGGGGTCTCCACTGTATTTTTGGCTTCACACTCATGACTTCATACATTACCTTCTCAGAGGCACACTACCCTGCCTCTAAAGGCTTCTTCTGAAATATGTGTGGAAGCCTTCCTGACTGCACAGCTCTTGCATTCTGCATGTGCCTAAAACTAGCACCATGTGGATGATACTAAGGTCTGATGGAATAATAGCCAGGCTTCCTTCTCTTTTGGTTGTTGGGTCAAGTGCCTAGATGGCTGAGTACCATGAACCCAATCCTGAGGGGAAAATTCACTAGGTCACTACTATTCTGGTGTCTGGGGGCTCTCCTGTCAAAAAATAGGCTTTTACCTTTGCAATTTTGAGTCTGAAAAGTGTGAAGTCCTTAGGGTTGTTGCTCTCAAGCCAGTTTTCTAATATCCTGTCCCAAAGTACATGGTTTTATATTGCTAATCTTTTCAGCAACCAAGTTCTCCTCTGTTCAGTCTTTGCAGACTACAGCTTTACTGGGGCTTTCTTTCTGGCCTAAATCAAAACTTTTCATGTCATTCTGCTGGGCCATTCACTCTTGATCCTCAAGGTGTAGCTGACTAAAAGCCCCTATCAGTAACCTTGCCACTACCTAAACATTATACTGCCTTGAAATTTCTTCTGCCAGATTAGTTAGCCTGCCCTTGATCTGAAGCTCTTGTAAGGTCTCTGGACATGACCAAAATGCAGACAAATTTTCTGCCAAAGCATAGCACACATGGCTTGGAGTTCAATTACCAATGTGGTCCTTCTTCCCAACCGAGATCTCCTGAGCCTGGTCTCTACCAGTCGCATTTATCAGCATTCTGGTCTTCTGAGCTCTGACTAGAATCTCCCATTAAGTTCAGCTCACAGCATTCTAAGGCTGCTTCTCTAGTTGGCATCTCCAAAACTTTCTAAACTCTTCCCATAAGCCAGTTCGCAAGGCATTGTGGCCAGCTAGCATCACAGCCAAGAACCCATTACTGTTACCAAAATCTGTATCAGTCAGTGCTCACCAATATAATATAATACAACATATGTTAAATACTATGAATTTACAAGGTAGGCTTGCGATTGGTACCTGCAGAGGCAGGTGTAGAAGAGTGCAAAGGGTGTGCTGAGCACTGGGGCTCTGAACGATCTAGTCAAAAGTCAAGGCTGGAGCTCACTGCGGAGTCCTGCTCAAGCTTGTATCAGGAAGCCAAATAAATATTCCATGATGGAAGGCTGAAGGGAGTGCCCTGGAAGCCAGGAGATGGATGTCCATCGGAGGTGAAGATGGAGCTACTCTGAAGAAACAGCAGTGAGCCTTCCTTCTTCCTTCCCTTTTTTCTTCTGTTCAGGCTACAAGCCTATTGATTGGTGCCACTCACACCCAGCGTGGTTCTTTCATCTTCAGTAAATCTATTCAATTGCACTCAGAACTCTGCTAAGCCAATCAGTTGGGCATTTCTTATTCAAGTTGACACAACCATGACAATTTTTGTCTCAAATTTTATTTTTATTAGTCAATGTTTACAGCACATAATGATCACATTTCTTGTCAGGAGTTAGTACATGTACACATTTTAATTTTTTCATCCTCTTAGCCTTCCCTCTCTCTGTCATCCCCCTCCCTTCCCTCTATCTCTTGGTACCCTTCCCACTGGAAAAGATCTATCTCCCTATTCCTATTATCCATCTTTTATTTTGCTCTTTATTTATATTTTGGGTTTCTCCAAAATATAAATAAGAGATATATGAGAGAAACTATGTGGTATTTAAGCTTGTGTGTCTGATTTATTTCGTTGAACATTACAGTCTCAAGATACATTCACTTTTCTACAGATGACTTAAGTTTATCCCTCTTTGTGGCAGGGTAGTACTCCATTATATATCAGTACTACCTTTTCTTAGTCTATTCATCTGTTGGTGCACATAGGGATCTCTTCCGAGATGTAGCTACTATAAATTTTCCTGCTATAAACATGGGTATACATCTATCACTGTAATATGATGTCTTTAACTCTTCCAGGATGATACTTAGAAGGGGAATTTCTGGGTCACATGAATGTCTAGTTTTAGTGTTTTGAGAAATCTTCATGCTGATTGCCATTTACATGCCTGTCAACAATACAGAAGTGTTCCTTATTCTCCACAGGCTTGCCATTATTTGTTGTTATTTGATTTCTTGATGATAGCTATTTTTTCTGGGTAAAGTGGAATTTCATTGTTGTTTCAATTTGCTTTTCTGTAATGGTCAGAGATGTTGAACATTTTTCATGTATTTATTGGAAATTTGAACTTTTTCTTCTGAGAAGTATATGTATATTTCAGTTGTCCATCTTTTTGGATAGGGTCTTTTATTTTGGGCAGAGACCTAATTTTTTGCATTCTTTGTATTGATATTTGTCCACTGTATAAGGAATAGCTGGAAATTTTTTTTCATTCTGTAGATTGTGTCTTCACTCTGTTTATTGTTTACTTTGCTATGAAGAAATTTTTTAATTTTAAATCATCCCTTTGTTGTTCTTAGTATTATTTCTTCTGCAATTGGGGTTCTGATCAGAAAGTCTTCAAGGTTTTCACTATTTATGTCAGTAAGACTTTCACTATTTTATCTTCCAGAAGATTCTATTTTAACATTTACATCTTTGATCTATTTTGATTTTAGTTTAGTACATGGTAAGAGATATGAGTCAAGATTCAGTCTTCTGCATGTAGATAGCAAATTTTCTCAGCACTATTTGATAAAGAGGCTATCTTTTGTCCAGCATGGTTTTTTTTTTTTTTTTTTTTTTTTTTTTCTCCTTTTCCAAAGATCAGATAGCTACATGTGTCTAGAATTGTTTCTGCATCTGCTGTTCTGTTCCACTAAGGCTTATGTCTCTCTTTTCCAATTCCATACCTTTTAAAACATTGTTGTAGCTTTATTATGTAATTTAAAGTCTGGGATTGTTATGGTTCCTGCCTTGCTTTTGTTTTTGCTATTCTAGTTTCTGCTGGTTCCATGTGACTTTAGGGATTGTTTTCTCTAGTTCTGTGAGAATGTATTGGTGTTTTGATGGAGTTATGTTAAATTTAAATATCAGTTTTGGAAGTATTGCCATTTTGAAAATATTGGTTCTGCCTATCCACAAATATGGTTATCTCCATTTTCTGTTGTCCTCTTTAGTCTTCTTTTTCAGACTGCTGTACTTTTCATCATAGAGGCCTCTTATTACCTTAGTTAGGTTAATTCCTAAATATTCAAAGTTTTTCAAGCTATTGTGAGTGGCATTGTTTTCCTAATTTCTTTCTTAGTAAGTTCACCATTGGTGAATTGATTTTGTATCCTGCTATACTACTGACTTTGATTAATTCTGTGAATCTTTTAGTGGATTTTTTTTGGTCTTTTATGTAAAGTATCATGTTGTTAGAGCTTGTATCTAGATGTTATCCAAAACCTCATGTGCTGATAGGTGGGACTTTTCAGAACTATCTAAAGCTAGGGTGTGTGATCCTGGGACTAAGGATGTGTGATACTAAATTAACCCACTAACTGGGTTTAGCATAAGTTCTGGGTGTGGTAGTGGGAAGGTCTACCCTGGAGTGGGTGGTACCACCCGAAAGGCTTGTAGCTTGGGTGGGATAAAAAAATAAGGCAAGCTTGCTTCACTGCTGTTGCTTTTTGCCTGCCCTGTCATGGGCTATTTCTCCACTATGATGCCCTCTGCCATGCCACCCCTGCCTTGGAGCCAGGTGACTGGCCTGGAACCTCTCCCAACTGGGAGCTGAAATAAACCTTTCCTCCTTTAATTTGTGGGTATTGGGTATTTTGTCCAAGCAATGAGAAAAGTAACTGAGGCACATGCAATCAGCAAATAATGGCAATTTGATTTCTTCCTTTCCCATACATGCCTCTTTTCTTACTTTCCCTTATCTGATTACTCTGGCTAATGCTTCAGAAGTTATATTGTACAAGACTGGTGACAGTGAAATTCCTAACCTTGTGATTGACTTGAGAAAAGGCTTTGAGCCTCTCCCCATTTTGTATGATGTTAGCTATTAGTTTGTCATAAATGGCTTTTATCAGATTAATATAAGGTCCTTCTATACCTATTTCCTGCAGTTTTTATCATGAATGGATATAAAATTTTTTTTTTTTTTTTTTTTCCTCCGGTACCGGGAACCGAACTCACGACCTTGCGCTTGCCAGGCAGACGCTTTGCCGCTGAGCTAAATCCCCAGCCCCCTGGATATAAAATTTTGACAAAGGATTTTTCTGCATCCATTGAGATGATCATGTGATTTTGAGATGATTCATTCCTTCCTTTTGTTTATGAGATGTATTATGTTTATTGATTTATATATATTGAACCATCCCTGCATTCCTGATATGAGTTGACCTGCTCATGATGTGTGATCTCTTTGATGATTTGGCATTCTATTTGCCAGTATCTTACTGAGGATTTTTTTGCATCTATGTTCATTAAATAGATTGGCCTATTGTTCTCTTTTTTGGTTTTGGAATCAGGATAATGCTAGCTTCCAGGAATGACTTTGGAATTATGCCTCACTTTCAATTTCATTACAGTGTTTGAGGAGAATTGGTGTTAGATCTTGTAGCATTCAATAGTAAAGCCATGGGGGAACTGGACTTTTCTTAGTAGGTTTTTGTTGTTGTTGCTATTTCTTCAATTTCATTGCCTCTTTTTGGATTGTTCAGTGTTTGTAAATCTAGGTTCAGTTTTGGTAATTCATATATATCTAAGGATCTAGCCGTTTCTTCTGATTTTCCTATTTATTAGAGTACAGGTTGTCAGAGTAGCAATGTGTAATCCTTTAGTTTTGGCAGTGTCCCTTGTGATTTTGTCTTTTTCATTTCTAATTGCATGGATTTGGATCTTTTCTTTCTTTTTTTGCTAATATTGGCTAAGGGTTTGTCTATTTTGTTTGTTCTTTTAAAGAACCAGTTCTTTGATTCGTTGATTGTTTGTATTAGTTTTTTTGGTCTCAATTTCATTAATCTCTGTTGTGATCTTTATAATTTCCTTCCTTGTACTGGCTTTGGATTTGGATTGTTCTTGTTATTCTAGAACCTTGCATGGCATCATTAGGTTGTTTATTTAGGCTTGATCTGTTTTCCTGATGTGGGTATTCACAACAATAAACTTCCCTCTTAGACTGCTTTCATTGTGTCCCATAGGTTCTGGTCTATTATACTGGCATTATCATTTACTTCTAGGAACTAATTTCTTCCTTTTTTCCTTCTGTGACCCACCAATTATCCAAAAGACTATCATTTAATTTCCATGCATTTGAAAATTCTGTGGGTTAGAGTTAAATTTTCTGTGCTTAGAATTAGAGTTCTGTTATTAAGAGTTATACTGGGAACCCTGAAGTAAAGTTGTTTTTTAGTTATTCTGAATCTCAGTCTTAAATAATCAACTCATCCCAAAATGCCACCTGACTAAATATTGTCTGGAAATATGGTGGGCACTGCACCAGATTCCTTCTGCGGCTGTTGTCTACCATTTGGAAGAAGTCACTTTGGAGTAAGGTCCTATGCCATTTTGCAGTTTATAATAGCTATGGGCTTTGTTTGGGGCTAATGCAGAAGGCCTGGTCCTTTGTTTCTCCCTGGGGCTCCTGACTCTAGGGCAGTGATAGGGAACCTTTTAGCGCTTTCAATGATAACAAACAGCCGCTATGGCACCTGCACCATAGGTTCAGCACCAGTGCTCTAAGAGTTACCTGAGTCTGCAGAGACAGTTTCCCCTCCTGGGACCTGAAGAAAGCTTTCAGATTGTTTCCTTCTTTAAAAAAAAACCATAATAAGGCTGCTACTTGTGCTGCTTTGACAGCTTATGAAGTTGTATGCTATTCTAGAAGCTAAAGTTATTCTTCCAAGCCGTCCTTTGGATCTGAGATTACTTCTGTCCTATATAAAAATAATGATATTTCTGGTTTCTTCTAGGACTCCCTCCTCCCAGAGGGCTCAGTCTCCTACCAAAAAGTCAGACCACATTAAATTTGACCTGGCAACCAATATCTCCAACCTCAGAAGATGACTTTTATGTCGAAGTGGAGAGGAGGTCTGTGCAAATCAAAAGTGATCAGCAGAATATTAAAGTGCCAGGGAACTTGACCTCGGTGCTACTGAACAACCTACACCCCAGGGAGCAGTACATCGTCCGGGCTAGAGTCAACACCAAGGCCCAGGGAGAGTGGAGTGAAGACCTCACTGCCTGGACTCTCAGTGACAGTAAGTACCTGGCGCTGCTCCGGTCTCACCTGAACAACGTCTTAGTACCGCCCTTGGACGAAACTTCTGTCACTTCAGAACTGGCTCGTAGAGGTCATGAAAGTTAGTTGTGAGTGAAAGCTAGTTGGTGTCCATCCAATCATTTCAGAACCCTGTAACATATAAGAAAACCTCATTTGGATTGCCAATGACTGAAGCAGGGCTGTGCTCTCATTTACCCTTCTTTGCTATGGAGTTGTTTATTAAGTAGTTTAGCATCATTAATGAGGGTTTTCTCAGGCTTGTTCAGTCAGCTCGGGGACAGTTTTTCAGGATAATTATATATTTATATATACACTGATGCCAATTAATGATGGATGAATCTTTTCTAATCTTAAAAGGTAACTAACTTTGCTTGAAAACCCTTCAAAACAGACAATTCTTGGAAAAATATATATCTGAGAGTAATAAAACAATGTTTCTTTTAAAATATTCTGTATTTCACGTTTTTCTGTATTTCAGGTCGTTCACTTAAAATTAGCTAAAACTTCTTGACTTCTTTTGTAGTACTGATTTTTCATCATTCAATAGTTTTATTTTGCTTCATGAATTATAATTGCGCCCAGGCATCTCAGAGCTCTTAGAAAGGTGAAGTACCTCTTGGCCACACCAGCTACCACTCAGGGTCACATGACCCTTTGCCAACCCTCAAATTGAGGCTCTCCAGCTAGTGTTCTGCTTCCTCAGTGACAGGTGTAGAAGTGGCTCAGTGGTTCTCCAGCTGACTCTTTTTGTGTCAGTGGCTAGTAAAAGTCTGAACTATTCTGTCAGTGTTTAGGATTGTGCAAGAAATTTTATATATATATATATATATATATATATATATATATATATATATGGCTGGGGATGTAGCTCGGTGACACAGAGCCTGTCTGGCAAGCACAAATCCTAAGTTTGATTTCTGGTACAAATATATATATATAAAATCTCCATATATTATTCATATATAACATATAATATATGCATATGTATATGAATATATCATACATACTATGAAATTTAGAAGTTACAGAATAGTGTAGACTAACACAACAAATTTTAACATTCCTGAATTAACAACTATTAATTCTTTGTCACACTTCCTTTCAGCATTTTTTGCCTAGTAGAAGAAATAACAGTTATATGAAAACCCCCTTTGACTGCCACTTCTACTCCATTCCTATTTCCTTCTCCTTAGAGTCCACCCAAAGTATGTTTATTATGTAACTCTCCAGTATATGGATGCATAATTATACTCAGAAACTATGCGCACAAGCCATTCTTCACCCTTCTCTGAAAAAGCATGATCTCTGTGTGAACTTACTTAGATCTGATGTGTGCCTTTTAGACTTCTGTATAGTTTCTATCCTATGAATAACCCATGTTATCTAGACCCCCTTTCCTTTTAGAGCCAGGGTCTTACTTTGTAGTCTAGGCTGGCCTTAAATGCCATGGAGCCCCAAGTTGTATCCTTCTGTCTCAGCCTCCTAAGTGCAGAGATTACAGGTGTGTACCACCACACTTGGCTGTACGTTCTTTTTGAGATGTACGTTTAAGTCACTTTCACATTTTACAATCACAAAACTGCAGTGACTGTCCTTATACATGTCCCCATGTGCTTTGGTGTGAGAGCTTTTCTGGGGAACATGTTCAGAAGTGAAATCCTGGGCAGTGCTCCTGTATTTATTTATTTATTATTTGGTCCCAGGACTTGAACTCACGGCCTCACCCTTGCCAGACAGGCGCTGTGCCACTGAGCTGTATCCCCGGCCCCAGTGCTCCTCTAAAGCGACTGCTGGGATGCCCTGTGTCAGGAGTATGCGTGCACCACACCCCTGTGCTCGTCCTTGTATCTGAGCCCTTCCCCATGTTTACACCTCTTGTTATGGCCTACTCTTTTTTAGCTTTGAGTCTTAAAAGCAGAAAGTGATATTTCATTCATTTCACCTCATTTTATTTCCTTGGTAACTAGCAAGGATGAGCAGGTTTTCTCATATTTACATATCATTTTTGTTTTCTTTTGATATACTGGATATAATTTGCTCACCTATTATAGGTTGTGTTTTTTACTGATTGAAAAAGGCACATATAATCTGGGTACTAATCTTGTTGTGTTCATTGTATATATATTTTTTCCTAAGCCCTTTATTTTAGCTTTGTTTATGATGTCATCTACTCATAGACACCACATTTAGGTGCACTCAGACCTATCAGTATTTGCCTTTACAATTGTAGTTTTTGTATTTTAGAATTATTCCCTATGGAGTCATCAGAATGTTCTCTGTACTTTTTTTTTAGTGGGTTGGATGGGGTTTGTTTGTATATTGTCCTTTCTTAGATCCTAGGAATGCTAGTTGGGCATGTATTTTAGTATTGTTCTAAGCTTATTTATTCACATATAGCAAGACAGTGAGAACACTGCCATGTATTAAATAGTCCCACTGATGACACATGCCTAGTTCTCATATTCATTTTAAACCTATTTCTTAGCTGTCTGTTCTCTTCCTATGATTTGTACATGTTCTTCTGTCCTTTCCAGGCTGCGTAAATTAATAATTTATTTGTGAGATGTCTTGATAACTGTAGGGTGATTTCAAAATTATCTTTTGTTCATTTACTATTCTGTATAAATTTTACCCTCATTAGAATTATACACTATCAGAATCATGCCATCATATCACAAGATTAACATCTCTCTGTCATTCACAGTATATAATGGTCTCGTTATGTTCTTGTTGCTGGGGTGGAATATCAGATGTGCACAATTAAGGAGGAAAGGGTTATTTTAGGTCACATTTGCAGAGGTTTCAGTCCATAGTCATCTGGCTGCAAGGCAGGTGGCATGGCAGAGGAGAAAGAACTCAAGGCATGCAGGCAGGAAACAGCAGCCGTGAAGATAGGAGGAATATATGCCATTCCATGTCATGCCCTTGGTGACCTACTTCTCATCAACTTCGCTGCCCAGCATCATACCTGGTTATGGGCCCACCAGTGGACTAACACAGTATCACCCCCATGATCAGTCACCTCCCAAAAGTGCCAGCTATGAGCGCTTAGACTTTGTGGGGACATCTAGATATAAGTCATAACAATGACATGACATGAACCCTTTCTTAAAAGCGTAATAATTGAAGAGTCAGTAGTATATCTTATGTGAATTCTTTTTTAAATTTGTAGTTCTCCCTCCTCAACCAGAGAACATCAAGATCTCCAACATCACAGACTCTTCAGCTGTGATTTCTTGGACAATAGTAGATGGCTATTCTATTTCTTCCATTATCATCCGTTACAAGGTTCAGGGCAAGGATGAAGACCAGCACATCGATGTGAAGATCAAGAATGCTACCATCACTCAGTATCAGCTCAAGGGCCTAGAGCCTGAAACAGTTTATCACGTGGACATTTTTGCTGAGAACAATATAGGGTCAAGCGACCCAACCTTTTCTCATGAGTTGATGACCCTCCCAGAGTCTCCAGGTTGGTAGAGTGGGCAGGTACTTATATTAGATTATTTTTGGACAGTATCAAAAAAGCACCACTATTGTAAATATTTACTCCGTATATGTATCATGTGATATAATTCATTGTTCCTAATAGGCTTTACCTTCTCTATATAGGTCCTTAAAATCAAAGTACCCCTGGGTAGCATGCTTGTTGTTCCATTTTCTATTATTAAACCTTAGAATAAAGTAGCCTAACAGCACACTCCATCCAATAATGTATAAAAATTTTGTGGTGTATGAATTTTAATTCTGCAGAGAAAGAAGAATGGGAACTTGCTTCTAGAGGAAGAAAGCTGATGTGGAGGCTTTGATGGGAGGCTCCAAGAACTATACTCTATCCTCTTTTAAGATGAACTCTTCTTTTGACTTGGATGACACTACGCTATTCTGAGTTCTATTCCACTTTTCTGATCCAGCTTATTAGGTCTCTGTGTCTACCTCTAACCCCACTTCAGAGAGGGCAAGCTCTCTGAGATAGATAGAAATCCTCCCAGAGAGCCGAGCACACTATGCCCAAAGTTTGTGACTCATAAAACCCGTTGAATGTAATTCGTGAATTGGGCCACAGTGGAGGTGGGCTGCAGACTTAGAGCCAACTTCAGGTCTATGAAAATGACACTGCTGTAGCTCTGTAATGTGTAGTGGGTGCAAGGGAATGTTAGGGGGACATTTGTGGAAAGACAGGTTTTGCAAGTTTATTATTTGACTCGAGTCTACTTTCACAGGAAATCCGGTAGTGTGCAAAGCTTCTTGGTTTTCTTGTAGATAATCTAAGGCTTAAGAAATAAAGTAAAAGAAGCCTTGTGTTCCTTGCTGATTCTGAGACATTATTTGAAATATCTGAAGAATGATTTGTCAGCCAATTACATACAGAGTGCCATAGTTTTCAGATTATGCTTATTAAGTGCCTCATTTTTATAATTACTGGTTTTTTGTAAAGTGCATATTTATACTAAATCTATGCAATACATAAAATACAAAGAGGAAAAATTGAAATACAGGATACAATAAAACAAAGACCTCTTGTCCTTCTAGACATCTGTGTATGCACACTACACAGAGATAGAAGGAAAGATTAGTGCAGAATACTTTTAAGAAGTAGACTTATTTTCTTTTTTTGGTTTTTCTCCGGTACCAGGAACTGAACTCATGACCTTGCGCTTGCCAGGCAGGCGCTTTGCCACTGAGCTAAATCCCCAGCCCAGACTTATTTTCTATGTGCTGTTATTCATAAAAATATATTGAGTTTACTCTCATCTGAATTTAAGTGAAAGAAGTGGAAGAGTTACACCATAGTCTTAAATAGTTTATTTTGACCTAACCCCTAAATGTAATGGTTTTTTTCCCTTTTTTCTCATCTTACCTCCCTTGGCCATCATCAAGTTTTCTACATCAGCTCCTCAAAATAAAGAAAATTAGAGAAAAAAAATCTCTTACAGATTCTGAGATTTTAGGATAATACAACATTTAAGGCAATTCTGAGGACACTGAGATATAAAGTGGTTTAGTCACTCACTCAAAGTTGTTATTTTCAGTATTATTTAATAATATTCATCTACTTGGGACCCTGCTTGGCATTAACAGTTGAACAAATTACAGCTACAAATGAACAGCACATTTAAAAGTACATCCACACATTAAAAAAAAAAAACAACTGCAATGCAGACTCCTCTCACTGAGTCTGAGGAATGAACGAGTGGCCCAAGCTCACGAAGTGCTAGGACTGCTGTTCCATTCCCGTCACACTGTGTCTTCTCTCAGAGACGGCCTCGGCCCATCTGTCTACCTAAACTAACCCACCTGCTTCCCCCCTGTCCCCCTGCCCAGTCTCAGCAAACCTTGGAAGTGGGAAGATGCTGCTGATAGCTATACTTGGCTCTGCTGGGATGACCTGCTTGACGGTGCTGTTGGCTTTTCTGATCGTGTTGCAGCTGAAGAGGGCGAGCGTCCAGAGGAGAATGGCCCAAGCCTTCCAGAACGTGGTAGTGCCTCATCTTCTCACTCGCTAATACGCGCAAGTCTGCCCACAGGCAGAGCCTTCACTTTTCAGGTATAGACTAGGAAATTCACTTGCAGAGCCGAGAATTCCTGTAGGCAAGTCTCATTTTTTCTTTCCTCCATCACATGGGAGAGGAACAGAATGACTATGTAATTTATTATCCAAACAAACAATTTTTAGAGTGAGCTTAATAATTATGCAGGAAATTAGGCCTCAAACAGGACTGCCCTCTCCTCCTCCCTAAAACGAGATGCACAGTCATCTTAGTGAAAAGTCAGCTGAGGAAACAATCTTGCTATAGGATGAATTGAGCATTCGGTAAGGGAGGACAGGAGGGTGACCAAACCTCAGTCTGAGCCACAATGCCTTTTCCATTCATCCCCTATGTCCATGTCTCCCTCGGTCCCATCACCCTAACGCGTACGTGGACATCATACACACTGTGTGCCTCTTCCGTTCCTGTGAATCCTCACGCTGCCGTGAGAGCTGGTGGCACTGCCGTACTCTTCGCCTAGGATTTTTGACCAGTAGCAAAGAACACACTTTATTTAAGAGCCACCCTTTGGTTTCAAGATTTTAAAAATTACTTTGTGTCTGATTTTATCAACACTGTATAGATAACACTGAGGGCAATGACATGCTTCAGATGAGGTACACTTCATGTGTCTGAATCTCCAAGGTTCCCTTTCATGCAGGACAAGGGGCCTCCCTAGTCTGACTCCATGCCCGAGCTGGCTCAACTGGGGCTGTCCTTGGAGAGGAAGGGGCAACAAGGGGGCTGGGAGTTCTGGAGCTTGTCATGCTTTAGTGCTTTGTCAGGACACCGTCACGAGGTGTTTGAATTCAGGAGAACAAGGGATGTGCTGCAGGGTTTTGCTAAGTCAGTCATCCCTGAGCCAGAAAGGGCTTAGGAGACTCTGAACTTTAGGGTGCGAAGGTGTGAGAGCGAGTGAGAGAACACGAACAGGCCGGGAGCAAGATGAGGCCAGCGAGGCTCTCACTGAGACCCGTCCAGGGACTGCTCCCTTTATGAGCTCTGCGTTACTTTCCAAATCAGACCTGAGCACCTGCTCGTCACTGAGCACAGTGACAGACAAATCAAGTGTGACTAAGTTGGGAATGGCGAGCACGCGGCACACATGGTCACTGCCACCCTGCTCCGCGTTTGCAGCGTGGACAGTTGACATCGTTCCCGACCAAGCCCAGGTTTATGCCCGTGTGGTTCTGCAGGCTGCAGGCTCATCAGAAGCACGGCTGTGTGCGATGAAACCTATTTCCATTTCCATTCCAGAATTAGATATCCTAACTCTTTTTCTTTTTCTTTTTTGGCCTTGTATGGGTACAAACAAGAAGGTGTTGTCACCTTAGAATGACAACAAATCCTGACACAAAAATGATGAAAAAAATTATTTTCCCAGAGGGAAGAACCAGCTGTGCAGTTCAACTCAGGAACTGTGGCCTTGAACAGGAAGGCCAAAAACAACCCGGATCCCACAATTTATCCAGTGCTTGACTGGAATGACATCAAGTTTCAAGATGTGATCGGGGAGGGCAACTTTGGCCAGGTTCTTAAGGCCCGCATCAAGAAGGACGGGCTGCGGATGGATGCTGCCATCAAGAGAATGAAAGGTCAGTGGTCAGACAGACAGAGTCAGCATTTCACTAGGGCAGGGAGAAGACTGACTTCCTGCTGAAACCTCCTCTCACGGCCTGACATTCTTTAAACCAAAAGTTGGCCTGGTGTCAGACGGAGCTGCTGTGCGGAGCTAAAGCTGGTGCTTCCTCTGAGGTCAAGCCTGTGGGAGCAGCGGGATGGGGATAAGAAGGCAGGAGCCACAGAAACACCAGTTTCTCAATTCCTGAGGACTTTGAAATATTGATTCTTGTCATATACCGCTCACTTGCAGGGAGCATTTAAAGTAGGGGTTTTCAAAATTCAGTGTGCATCAGAATCACCCGGAAGGCTTGTTTAAAAACAGATTGTTGGGTCCCACCCCGCAGACTCTGAAGGATGAGGAAATCTGGGGTGGGACAGAGAATTCTCGTCTCTTATTCATTCCCCAGGGATGCTGGTCCCATGTGTTTGGAACCCCATTCTTCATGGATCATCTGCATCAAAATTCCTGGGGACACTGTCAGAAGTGCATCCAGCTGGCCTTCTCCCAGCCTCAGTTCTACTGTACTCTGATTTGTGGGTGGCGCGTGAGAATCTGCTGTGACAGGTCTTCTCAATAGTTCCGTTTGGTCCAGTTTGCAAACCACCAAGCTGATGACCTTTTCAGCCGTGTTCACCTCAGGGCCGCTCAGTACCTCCCTGTTGTATAAGATTGGAAAAGAAACATCTGAGAAAGGACAAAGATGAGTTTATCGGCAGTGTAACAGTCTCCTGTGTGAAACAGCAGTTTATGCATGACTTGACTGTGAAGCTGCCTCTGATTTCATAGCCAGCGTGCTTGAAAAGCAGTGCATTTGAATAGAGAATGGGGTTCACTCCTGTGATTATGTGGCTGCATCCCTAGGGCTCTCTGAGGTCACTGCGGGATGAGCCTAAGAGGAGAACTAATCTAAATCTTTATAAATCACCTTTGTTTTCAGCATTGTTGGAAAGATCACATCGGGAAACAAAATACATTATGTATGCTTAGAGTTAGTCATATGTTTTCTAAAAAATACATGCAAAAGCCTTGTTTAGAGGCTGCAAATCCCTTTTCTGTTCCGCTGCGTTTATCACAGGGAGTTTGGCGGAGTACTGAAAATAGCGAGGTCAGAGTGCAGCATCCTATGAAGTCAGTTTTTACTGGGATCTGACAGGACCCTGATTTTCTACCTCTTCATGTAATGAAGTAAAATAGCTTAACTAGGGCAGAAGATTTTTTTAAAAGAGTAAAAGAAAGTAATAACAAAATAACAATAGTGAAGACAAAAAACCAAAACAATACAAAAACAATATAGAATATCAAAACAAGATGAGAGGAATTAACAATAGTTGTTGCAGTACATATTGTTATCTTCAGTGAAGTTGCTCAGATTATCAGATTTTGCAGGCAGAATGATATATTCAAGGACAGTTACTTAAGTAAGGGCACAACCTCATTATAAAGCACCTTATTTTAAAATGTTCCTAAGGCATGTGCTTGAACTGGACACTTGACTTGGAATTTCAGGCAGTCTTATAATACCCTTAGCCCACCTGAGATGGTACCACAGTCTCCAAGCGTGTTCAAGCATGCACACACCCACCAGCACCCTGCTCCCATCCTTTGTTCCCCCAAAATGTTATTTTTCCCCAAACAATTTTAGCACATGTGAGTCAATGTGTGCGTCAACTGATAGCCTGGTGCCCGGTGGTTCTCCCTTTGCTCAAGTGCTGTGAAGAGACACAGCAAAAAGAATAGAAAAGGGGAAAATGCAGTGTTCTCACTACAATACAACTTTTGTAAAGTATCATTGGGATTTGATTTATTTAGCAGGACTGCTTTGATAGAAAGTCAGCTACTATTATGAAATAAAGTGCATGTGTTATTGATAGATGTTCCACCAGAAGTTTGGTTCTAATCCTCAGCTATTTTTGGATAGAAGGTTTAGCTAGAAGAATCAGAATCTAAAGATTGGGGTATCTCCCCCTTTACCAAGTCATTTCATGATGTATTTGAGAATTAAACTAGAAAATTTTAGAGTAGTGGATCTCAACCTTATGGGATTTTGCCCCCTGGAGAAGCGTTTGCAGTGTCTGGCTACATTTTTGGTTGGGCTACTGGTATCTAGTAGGTAGAGGGCAGAGATGCAAATTCTACAGGCCTAGGATAGCCCTAAGCAACAAGAAGTTACCTTCCAAAGTCAGTAATGCTGAGGCGGAGAAGCTGTGGGTTGGAGCAATCTCTTTGGAATAGTTTTCCAGACCTGTGGTGACTGAGCGCACCTGGTGGGCCAGGAAGCAAAAGGGCACAGTGGTTTGGAAGAGCATAATGAAGAGAAGTCCTAACCCTTCATTTCCTTCCCAGAGTATGCCTCCAAAGATGACCACAGGGATTTTGCAGGAGAACTGGAGGTTCTCTGTAAACTTGGAAATCATCCAAACATCATCAATCTCTTGGGAGCCTGTGAACATCGAGGTAAGATGTTCTGTTCTTATTTTTCCTGCCAGACTTCTTTTTCAAACACGCACAATTTCATACTGAAACTAGGAAAGATAGTCTTAAGAATATCACCTAATTTTTAAATTTGCAGAACGTCTATCTAGTCCTGTTTATGGATTGTGATAAGGCTTGCTCTCTCTGGGAGGCGTGTGTCAAAGCTGGATCATTTGGCCTCTGCTGTGGTTTAGCTGTGTGTTACCACTCAAAGTATACAAGTTACTACCAGTCCCTGCTCTCACCAACCTAGAGGTTTTCTGCCAGGAGGGAGTGTGGAGCCCTTACCAGCAGAAAGCATGGAAAGAAATGGCTCTTCTTGTCACTTTTCACTGTAACTCAAAAGCCAAGGAATTGATATTCTGAATGTTAGTCTGATGAAAGCCCAGAATACACTGTAGTGTGAAAGCATTGGTGATGTTTAGATTAATGAAATAATAAACTTACACAGGAGGGTTCTTTGCTTTTATTCAAGGTGCTTTCACATACAATTAGATTAGAACTTACAACTACCTATGTTACACGTGCTTTTGAACTTATGAATGCAAATTATTGTAATCCGGGCAATGAGCATGAATGGATACATCACAGTGAAGTGTTTTCTGGGTTTACCTTTGCATAGGAAGTGTTCATAGCTCTGAATCTATACTTACACTTAATTTCTCATGGAAAAGTTTGCTCTCGTAAAAAAGCTCCTGCGGTAATTTATAAATTTGACAATCTGTTGTTGACTTTATAGCAGAACACTAACAATAGAAAAGAGACTACTTCCATTTCCTCAATTTATTAAACTAAAAATATGGGTGCTTTGAACAATATATCATTCTGTGATCCAATAAGAGTGTAATTCTGAAAGCTGATTATGTCCATTAGATTAAATAATGATGTAATAATATTTATTTTTGAGCGATTTCCTGAAAACAGAAAACTAGCGTGGGACAGGGTGAATGCAGGTTATGGAGGTTAAGCAAAAAATCTACCAAAAGAAAAATATGTATCTAAAAGTTTTTCTCTGTCATGTTAGCACGTAGTTGGACTTTGGAATTTATAATGCGGTAAAGTATGAGTGGTGCACTCATACCAGGATTTTGGGTATCTTTCCTTATTATACCACAGAATTCAATGCTAGATTTTGTTTTTGCCAGAATTTCATTTTTTAAAATTATCTTTGAAGTTCAGATTCATTCAAAATTTTAAAATGATGGCTTACCAAAAGATTTCTCCTTTAAAAACAGCAAAATCACTTTGATTTTCAGGGACTCTAAATATTAATGTTTTTGATTTTTTTTTTCCAGTACTGGGAATCGAACTCATGACCTCGTGCTTGCCAGGCAGGCGCTCTGCCACTGAGCGATATCCCCAACCCTAAATATTAATGTTTTAAAGTCATTATAAAAAGAGAAAACAATACAGAATAAAAACAAGACAATATACCATTACTTTTTCTAGAAACTCACGTTTTTCTTAAAAGATTGAGTTTTCTGGTTTCTTTAAGCAAAAATGCAATTTCTGAAGCTACACTCTGCCGGCCAGGGGCTGCTTGGCTATATGGAGAGTGGAAGGCAGAAGGGAACGTTTTCTGTTGTGGGTCCTTCCACCATGTGTATATTGTTTTTTTAAATAATCTCAAGAAAAGGTAGAGTCATATTGTCTCTCTGGTGTAGGAACCTGAAAGAATAAGTAAAACTTGAAACATACAATAGATGATAGGAAAGGGAAAGAAATTGCTCAAAGGAAGGAACAACTGGGATGAGAGAGAGAAGAAAAAAGAACAAAGGAAGGCAAAACATAAATATATATATATGAATAGCTGTGATAACTGTATGGCTGATGTCTGATGGTGTATTGAAAGGAACAGTTAATGCTTAAAATTTTTTATGTTCTGACCAATTTTGCATGCTTATATCTGGTAATATGAGCAACTGATTTGAAGGTAACAATATGCGATGAAACTACCACTGTGAATTCCTACCATCTTGGCTAGTGAAACTGTATTATCTCTAATGTTTTATCTAATAATTATTTTCTTATTCTCTTTAATGGTTTGAGCAATCTTCCATTCTTACATCTGGTAATCTGAGCAATGTAGTTGATGATAACAATATGTAATATAACAAGCACTGTTAATTTGTATTGTTTTGTCTTGAGACCCTGTATCACTTTAAATGTTCTTGCTTTGGTTTGTTTATGTTTGTGATGCTGGTATGCTACTACTGTTCTTTTTTTTTCTCATTTACTACTCCTTTAAAATAAAATTTTTTTAAAAAGAAAGAAAAGGTAGAGACAAACTAGAATAACGTGCCTGGCCCATATTAGGTTTTGATGAACACTGAATAGAAATTTTAAGGGAACATAAAGAAGCTGGCTTAGATGTGGAAGAGGATGCTTTGAGTCCATTCTGCTAGTATTATCTAGTGGGTAGAAACATTTTGGGAAGGTCCTGTCAGTCCACACATGGTAGGAACAGGACAGGAAGTGGGACAGGGAGAAGCCGTGAGTTCAAGCCTAAGCCTCATGGAGTACTGCAAAAGGATGTCACTTACTTCCTGTCTATCCCCAGAATGACTAGGTTGGACCACTGGATGTGTTTCTTTGAGATAGAATGGCGTTTGTAAGCCATTCCCAAGGACCGCAGCACGTCTGGCAGTAGCTGCTGGTAAGGTGATGCTCTGGCCTTTCCCCGCAGGCTACTTGTACCTGGCCATCGAGTATGCGCCCCACGGGAACCTCCTGGACTTCCTGCGCAAGAGCCGCGTGCTGGAGACCGATCCTGCATTTGCCATTGCCAACAGCACTGCGTCCACGCTGTCTTCCCAGCAGCTTCTTCAGTTTGCTGCAGATGTAGCCCGGGGGATGGACTATCTGAGCCAAAAACAGGTCTGTTCTGAGGACCTTGCTCTGCACATCTTTCATCTGCAGTCTTCCAGAGTCTGAGCTTTCACATGTGTGCACAGTCTTTGCATGAACCTGTCTAGTCTCTTCTGATACTCTCCCCCATTTTAATTTGCTTGTTAATATTCCATCCATTTATGTAGAACTAAAAGCCCGATGCTGCAGCATATTTATCTAGCAAATGTGCTCTGTTTGGTGAGGCACCTCATCTGTCTTGGCTTCCTTTGCCTGCAAGTAATACGTAGTGACAGAGGCACTGCCTGGCAACTGGAAGATTTAACGGCATGCCCTTTTCCGGGTTTTCCCCCTCTCTGAAACATGTTTCCTAAGATATGCTGGGGTCATTTGGCAGGATCTGCAGGTTTGGAGAGGTACCTGGACTCTAGTGACCTTTTAAATTCCTGTTTCACACTATTTTCTCTCCTCCATTTCTTGCTGTCAGGGTTTTGTGCTAGCAAAATTAAGTAAAAATGCAAATATTATGCTGAAAATACATTATTGTTTTAAAATTTCAGTTTATCCACAGGGACCTGGCTGCCAGGAACATTTTA
The DNA here is from genome assembly GCF_000276665.1 of Chinchilla lanigera. Classification (NCBI taxonomy): domain Eukaryota; kingdom Metazoa; phylum Chordata; class Mammalia; order Rodentia; family Chinchillidae; genus Chinchilla; species Chinchilla lanigera. The sequence continues at coordinate 7,644,550 of NW_004955472.1, read as the reverse complement.
GTTGGGGAGAACTATCTAGCCAAGATAGCAGATTTTGGATTGTCCCGAGGTCAAGAAGTGTATGTGAAAAAGACAATGGTGAGTTGTGAAGATTGACGCTGACGATGTAGTTTGCAAGGGACCCTGCCCCTCCTGGGAGCACTTTCCTAGGAATGCCAGCGTTCTTGGTGACTGAGGCATCTGGCTGTGTCTAGTAGACTCCGGCCGGCCCAGGAAACATTCTTTCAAGTTTTGGCTTCTAAGGTGGTAGTGCCTCCACGTTACCAGTGAAGGAGGCTTCATACATATGGCCATTGACTCGAACCTAGTGGTCCAGCATGTCTGGTCTCTATCTGGTCTGGGACTCATGTGTCACACTCAGAAATTTCTGGGGTGGTCCCAGAACACCCTTTCATTAACAGCAAACAGCAGGGAAGAAAATTTTAAATAATTACCCCCAAATCAGGGAAATACATTCATGATTTTCTAAACCACACGGAGGTTATATAGAGAAATTTATAACTTCTAAAAGCCCATTATAGGATTTCCTTTTCATTAAAAGTTCACCTCAAGGTCAAATCAAGTTTACTTTTTCCCCTGAGAGCCACTTTCCTCAATAGTAATAGTTTGTCTTCAAGTATAAGACCCTAAGCACAAAGTCTTAAGCTGGACTTTGATTCTGGTGCACATTCTGGAAATGTCATTCCTTTATATTTTGTGTTGTGTTGTGATTATGCCACCCTCTGTCTTCACTGGTGGGCAGAGCACAGGTGGTCCTTTGCAGATGACAGGTTGTCTGGTCTCTACCTGTGTCTAGCAGGTCTTTTCCAGTGGGGAGACTCTCCCTTTTCCAGGTATAATGAGTGGCATCTGGGCTCAGCTTTCCTGGAAGTGACCCAGTTGTCATGAGATACAGAACTTTTTTCCTTTTATGGGTACCGCATTACCTCTGAGCAATGTTCAGGGCCCTGCATTTATCCATAAATCTAGGTTTCTTTCCTTTATAATATATGGTAGTTACTGACAAAATAAAGTAAAAACAATACTCAAGAACTTTTTAAAAAGAAAAGTTCCCATAATTCATTGCCTTGACATTCTTTTTCTTCTTTTGTATTAGTGCTTTTCACAGCATTCCTGTTCTTTGCATTTATTTTTCCACTTTTTTATGAAAGTTGAAAGTAGATTCCCTTCAACCGTCTGCATGGTTCTGAAGTGTTATCAACATGAGCATTTTCTAAAGCCAGAGAGGCATTCCTGAGGACAGACTTACAGGAAACACTTCCTTCCCTGGGCCTTCCGACTTTACCTACTCAATGCAGATGTTTCTTCATAAAAAGGAAGGCCTGTCTTTCACTCACCTGGTCTAGCTCTCCCAGCCCCCGTCCCCTTCACAGAGTCCCTGTCTTCGGGTGCTGCCGTGTTTCACACAGGGAAGGGGAGGACTGGTGCAGGTTGGGGGCGGCCAGCTCAATGGCCTATGCTCTACTGGGATGATTTCCTACGATTTCTAAGGCCACCATGTGTGTGTTTGGCATTTTGTAGCAGGTGAGAGTTTCTTGGAGCGCGTAGGCGGAATGCGGAGAGGGGCTGCACGCTGGTCAGGTCTCCACTCTATTTCAGGGTCATGGGTTCAGTGGCAGCAAGGGACTGGGGAGGAAAGGGCAAGAGGGAAAAGGGATGAAGGATGAAAGGGCTGGAGAAGAACAGGATCCCTACGAGAAGGGTGCAGTACCAGAGGCACCGTGAGGACAGAGCCCCTGCGTTTGCCGGGCCAGTTCCCACACTTCGTGCTGGTGCATGTTTGTCTTTCTATGTCCCCTTCTCCCACAGCTCCCTTCCTGGCCCCATCTCTTGGTCCCTTTCCCATCTGGAGCAGGTCCATCTCCCTGTCTCTCATTATCTGTCTTTTATTTTGCTCTGGGATTTATTTCCTTTGGGTTTTTTGTGTAAGAGGAGCCACGTGGTAATTAAGCTTTTCTGACTGAGACATCTGACTGTGTCTAGTAGACTCTGGCTGGCCCAGTAAACATTCTTTCAAGTTCTGGGTTCTAATGTGATATGGCCTCCATGTTACCAGTGAAGGAGGCTTCATATATGTGGATCTGATTTATTTCACGTAGCATTATGGTTTCAAGGAGCATCAGTTTTCCTACAAATGACTCAAGTTTTACCCTCCTTTATGGCAGAGTAGTACTGCACTGTGTTTAAATACCACATTTACATCTACGGCCGTACCACCCTGAACGCACCCTGCCTCATCTAAGTACCACATTTTCTTTATCCATTCGTCTGTTGATGGACATATAGGCTACTTCCAGGATTTAGCTATTATGAATTGTGCTGCTATAAACACAGCTATCACTGTAACATGAGATCTTTAAATCTTTCCAGAACATACCTGGTAGAGGGATCGCTGAGTTGAATGGAATTTCTATTTTAGTTCTTTGAGGAATCTCCATACTGATTTTCATAACGGTTGTACTAATTTACCTTCCCACCAACAATGTAAAAGGGCTCCCTTTTTCCCTGTAGCCTTGCCAGCATTTGTTACTAATTAAAAGAATAAGTTTATTGGTACAGTTTGGATGTCATAATGACCATGTTCATTATAGGGAATTTGTACCTGTAGATGATATATCTTCATTCCTCTTTTTTCCCTATCCCTCTCGCCTCTCTTCAACCTCTCCTCCACTCCTTGTTTACAAAGCTTTGTTTTCATTTTATCCTTTTTCCTCTCATTTTTTTCTTTCCATTCCACCCAATTCCCCTTTCTCTGTGAACATTTTGCAATATCTATTATACACTTTGGTTCTTATTTACACTTTCAGTTTCCTCACACCAAAAAGGCAATGCAGTATTGACATATGTGTGTCCTGTTTATTTCACTTGGAGAGCCTGGTCTCAAGGTCCATCTATTTAGCTATAAATGTCTCAAGTTTATCCTTCTTTATGGATGAGTAGTACTCCGCTGTATTAAGAAAAAACATATCTTCTAATCTTTTCTTTGGTTGATGGCCATGGGTTGTTTCCAAGGGTCAATTATTACAAACTGTGCTGTTATAAACATGTGTGCATATATATTACTGTGGTATAATGCTTTCAGTTCTTTCAGGAAGATACCAAGAAGGGGGCTAGCAGGGTCAAATGGAACCTGTAGTTCTAATTTTTCAAGGGATCTCTATACTAATTTCCACAGTGGTTGCACCAGTCTTTACTCCCACCAGCAGTGGAGAAGGATTCCTTTTTCCTCACAGCCCTGCCAGCATACGTTATTGGTTGATTTCTTAATAATAGCCACTCTTTCTGGGGTGAGATGTAATCTCAGTGTTGTTTTAATTTACATCTCTCAAATGATCAGTGATTTTGAACATTTTTTGATGTATTTATTTGCCATTTGTACTTCTGAGAAGTGTATATTTATTTCAGATGCCCATTTTTGGATTGGGTCTTTGAATTTGGGGGATCTGATTTTTTTTCAATTCTTTATATGTTCTAAATATTAGTCTCTTGCCTAATGAACAAGTGGATGAGATTTTTTTCCTACTCTATGGGTCATCTGTTCACTCTTTTGGTGATTTCTTTTGCTCTGCAAAAACTTTTTAATAAAATGAGGTCTACTTGTTGATATTTTTGCAGTGTTTCTTCTGTAGTTGGGGTTTTGTTCATGAAGCCTTTACCTACATGTATGTCTTCAAGAGTTCTACCTATTCTCTCTTCCAGTAGACTTAGTGTTCCTGTTTTAATATGTAGATCTTTGATCCATTTTGATTTCAGTTTAGTGCATGGTGATAGACATGGGTATAGTTTTAGGTTTTGACATGTGGAAAGCCAGTTTCTCCAGCACCATTTATTAAAAAGGCTTTCTTTCTTCCAGTAAACGTGTTTAGCCCTTTATCAAGAATAAGATGGCTGAGTGTGTTTAAAGTTGTTTCTGCCCTTCTATTTTGTTCCGTTTAAGCTGAGATCTGTTTTTCTGCTAGTACCATGCTGTTTTTGTCATAGTACCTCTGTGATATAATTTCAAGTCAGGGATTGTGATATCCCCTGCCTTGCCTTTATTTCTCAGAATTCATTTTGCTCTTTTAGGTCTCTTCTGGTTCCACATGAATTGTAAGAAATTATTTAATCTCAATCTTTCAAAGAACTAACTCTTCACTTATTTTTTGTATTGTTTTCTTAGTCTCAATTGCATTAATTTCTACTTTGATCTTTATAATTTCCTCCTTTGTACAAGCTTTGTGCTTGATTTGTTCTCTCTTTCTAGAAGTTTGAGGACATTAATACCCCATTGTCATGAATAGATTAACTAGACAAAAAAATCAATGAAGAAATATCAGAACAGAACCAAATCTATGAACAAATGGACTTAGTAGATGTCCGTAGAGTGTTCTAGCCCACAAGATCACAATACAAGTTCTGTCGCTTCTCTGCCTTTTGGCTAAGATCAAGTACAGAATATAAGTTCTTAGTAGTACATGGGATGTTCTCCAAAATAGACACATACTAGCCCATACAACCTGCTTAAGTAAATGCAAAACAATTGAAATTATCCCATGCATATTACTGGACCATAGTACAATGAAATTGAAAATCAATGGCAAAAGACACCACAAACACATGGGAATTAAATAATACCCTCTTGTACAACCAAAGGGTCGCAGATGAAATTAAACAGTATCTACAATTAAATGATGATGCCCATACAACTCACCAGAATTTATGGGCTATAATAAAAGCAGTTCTATGACAGAAATTAATAGCAGTGGACTTGCACATTCAGAAAATAGAATGAAATCAAATAACCTAATGTTGAACCTCAAACACTCACTTATATAAATTCATATAATGTTATTGTAGGGAGGTATCATTGCCCAGGAGGAGGTAGATAGAGTCTATTTGCATGTCTTTGAGTCTAGAAAGATGCCTGTGGCCGGGACATGCTCACGGCAGTGCTTCCCGCATGCATCATGCCTTAGGTCTGCGGAGTACTGAGCAGGGCTCCCTGTGGGCCTTATGTGAGCCATGGCCTCAGGCACAGAAAGAAGCACTTGACTGTCCTGCCCTGCCTGAGTGACGTCTCACTTTGTTCTCACCAGGGAAGGCTCCCAGTGCGCTGGATGGCAATTGAGTCTCTAAATTACAGTGTGTACACAACCAACAGTGATGTGTAAGTAAGCTCCTTATTGCTAAGGGATTTTTTCAAGAACAATATGTTTGACAGAGGTGCTAAAGAGAAGCAGGAATAGCCTGCTCCTCTGAGGAGGAAGTCAGTTCATAGAATAAATGAAGCCAGAGAGCAGACAGGGGCCCGTGTGTCAATCACTGTTGGCAGGTGTTGGGTCTCCTTCACTTGTCCTTCACCTTGTGACTCCTTGACCTCTGCAGGAGGAAAGGGCACAGGGGTTTCCTTGGCCCCATTCACCAGACCGAGCTCAGAGGAAGCAGTCCAGTAAAGCTCAGAGCAGTCACAGCTGGTGGAGGCAAGAGGAAGGCCACGAGTGGCTCCATCTTTGCTGCAGCTGCAGTGAATCTCAGGCCAGCAGTGGCAGGAAGGGTTGGGAGTGATTCTTAGCCCATCTTGCTGGACACCTCATTCTTAGGAGGAAAAACATAGGTCCGGAAGGTTGTGGTGATTTGTTCATGAGGTTCTGCTTATGTCTGGGGAGGTGAGGAAATAGCAATTACTGTGCAAGGGGCCTTGTGTGTAGGTCATCTTTGTGTAACCTGCAAGCAGAGATTGGTGTCCCCACTTTCAGAACACACAATAAGGTCCAAGGATGTTCAGTAGCTCATCCCAGGCCACACAGGTAGTATTAATGATGCAGACAGGATTTAACTCAAGTCTGTCTGGCTTAGAATTCATGTGCTTCCCAGCATTCCACCCAGTATTCTGTCCTCACAGTGAGGTAAGGGCTTCAGCGAAGTGAGCCCCGCTTTCCTCCACCATCCCTCTGTCAGCCTGAGAGGAGAGGAGCGCGGCTGTGTGCAGAGCCCTGATCCAGACAGCAGATGTTTGACATTTCCTTTCTGAGAGAGGCTCAGCTACCTGGCTCTTGGGGAAGGAACCTGAGTGTGCAGTCTTTGCTGATTCATGGTTTTGCACCTGTTCCTCCTGCAGGTGGTCCTATGGTGTGCTGCTGTGGGAGATTGTCAGCTTAGGTGAGTATCTCTGCTTGCCTGCCAGGTGAGATCTGAGCAAAGGGAGCACACCCTTCAGCACTCTCTCCTAGTGTAACTCCACAGGGCCCATTTGCGTGTGGTCTCCCAGGTGTGACTTAGAAATAAACTTACAGGTTTCCACATGTGAGTGTCTTTATTTTAACATTTCTCTTTTTTAAAGCTATATACTTAATGGCGTGTTTAGCACTAATGACCTGGTGGCCATGAACTTCATAATAGGTTGTTTCTGCTTGTGAAAAAATTTATAGGGATTTATCAAGTTTACTTTTATAACTTTAGATGGAATTATATACATATATAATGGTGGTGGTACTGGGGATTAAACCCAGGGCCTGGGCACTGAGCTACATCACCAGCCATAATTTATATTTTTTATTTTAAGGCAAAGTCTTGCTAAGTAGCCCAGGCAGGACTAGAACATGGGATCTCTTGCCTCAGCCTCCCGAGTGCTGGGATTACAGGCATGCACCACCACGCCTAGGAAAGATCACATGTTTTTGAAGACCATTTAAAAGCATGTGAAGGTCTACAATGAGTCCAAACAGTGAACATTCTACGTATAATAAACTGTAAGACATTACAAAGCTATTGTGTTTTTCACTTCATTTAGTTTTTATATTCCCAGATTTATACTGTAAATATGTATTGCCCTTATAATTTCACAATAGCAATTAAAATAAAATTATATTATTAATAAAATAGGAGTTGCATAACATAATTAGATTTTCAACTAGAAAAAAGAAGAATCGCATGGTACAGCAGGTGAGCTGCCTGTAGGCTAACATAGGGAAGAGAAGTGGCACTGTCAGCAATTAGGCCTGCGGTGGCTTTTCCTCTGGAGGAATGACCACACTTTTTCCCAGTCTACAATGAGTCCAGCGTGCATTTGTGATGGGAGGCACACTCAGTGCCCTTCCTCCCTTGATACCCTGTCTCGCTCCTCACTTCTTTTTTTTTTTTTGGTTTTTCTCTGGTACCAGGAACCGAACTCACGACCTTGCTCTTGCCAGGCAGGCGCTTTTTGCCTCTGAGCTAAATCCCCAGCGCCTCGCTCCTCACTTCTTAGCTCTGGAGTTTGGAGGCAGGAGGCTCTGCCTTATACCCGTGGGGCTCAGACATGCATCACTTCCTGTCTTTCAGGTGGCACCCCCTACTGCGGGATGACATGTGCAGAACTCTACGAGAAGCTGCCCCAGGGCTACAGGCTAGAGAAACCCTTGAACTGTGATGATGAAGTGTAAGTCAGGCCTCATCTGGAGGATCATTTTATTTTAACTTTCCTCTTATGCATTTTCTGGACAAGCTGATTCTAATGAAGTCATCTGATACATATAATAAATATCCACACTGAGATCCCAGGTAGCTGCAGCAAATATTGGAGAGGGCTCCTTATATTAAAACCACAATGTAACTGACAAGGACTAGTAGCTTTCCAGACATAGAAATCTAGGAGGAATTTAATGTATGACTCTTCACAAGGTTATAATAAGGAATGACAACAAATACAAAAAATATCTGAAATAAATTCATGAAATTGTTCATGAACAGATTTAATGTTTAATGTTGGGGAGAAAGATCTGAGAACTGTTCCGTTAAGGAAGATGGATTTTTGTTCATAGAGTCTTACTTCTGCTGAAATTATTTCTTGGGAGTAAGCATTATTCTGACAGCGATTAGTTTTTCTGATGCTGCCCTTCCAGAACTCACCATGGTGGAAGCTGCTTCACTGGCATGATTTGACAAGGGTGAGGCTGTAGATTGAGTGAATAATTTATTGTCCAGACTGCACAACTTGAAAGAGAGGAAGCATGCTATTAATGGTATCACTGGGACAAGAGACGTGGATGTGGGTCATCCTTTATGTACACAAGACTCCCTCGAGGCACTTTTCAGTTTGTGGGGTCCTAAGCCCACTCCCAGACTTCCTGACTCTAAGTCTAAGGCAGGCCCCAGTACCTGCACTGTAGTAACAGAAGGGGTTCTGACCACAGTTGAGAAACACAGAGATCTGTGTTTCCCAAACTATGTTAAATGATACAAGGAGAAAGACGTTCTATGGTCAGTCAAGCTGAAAAGAATTCATGATAAACCTGGTGTTGTTTCAGGCTGGTTTAATGAAATACCAAAAACTGAGTGGTTGAGAAAGCAAAATGTATTTCTCAGAGATCTGAATGCTGGAAAATCCAAAGTCAAGGTGCTGGTAAATTTGTGTCTGGAGTCTCAGCTGTTTCCTCAGTCTCAGAGTGCTGTTTCGTATGCAGACCGCTGCTTCTGGTTATGCAGGCCTTTTGCTTGTTTTTAATGACAGGACCTTCTGAGAGTCCTGCCTCTAAACAGGGGCATTTTACAAGAGATGCTGTCATTCCGAAAGATGCACTTTTCCAAGAGAAGTGCTGCAGCAGTGTGTAACTGCTCACTGTGGATGACCCGAATAGCTAAACCCGAGACCCTGCAAAGATGGTGTCCATGGTCAGCAATTGTTTCTTTTGGAGAAGAAAGGGGACCTGGATAGAAAGGCGAGAGGCCTCATGGAAACACCTTAGGTGCTGCCCTTCCTTCTTCTGCTGGCTGAGCTTCGTGACCGTGTGTTGGCAGCTAATTTTCCTTCTCTTTTTTTTTTTTCCCTGTTCCCCACTAAAACACACCCAAGACGGAAGAACACCTGTAGTGTTAACTCTTCAACTCTTTGTTTTCAAAGGTATGATCTCATGAGACAGTGCTGGCGGGAGAAGCCTTACGAGCGGCCATCATTTGCTCAGATATTGGTGTCTTTAAGCAGGATGTTAGAAGAACGAAAGGTGAGTGTATAGTTGGAAGCAGTAGCTCTTAAATTGGAAGTCCTGATTACACAGGGTGGTTAATAAAAAATTACTGATACAATCCAGCCAGTTCTTCTGGACATAGCCTTAGAGATTACAGGCACATAAATGGTGCAACTCCCAACACTGAGGAAGCTGCAGTTTTTAGAGATACTGTGCAAGCTATAGTCTCACACACACTAGAGCAACACCTAAGCTAAGCCTATTGGAGCTGGAAGGACTCGTAGTCATACAGTCTGACCCTTAGATACTGCAGATGAAGGAACAGACTTAGCAAGGCAAAAGCAACTGGCCCAAAGCCACACAGTAAACTGACAAAAGTGCCTGGGCCATAGCTTCCTTGGGAGGGGGTCAAGAATTCTATAATCATTCTAGAACTTAGTTGTCTGTTCCAATCTGGGGTCAAATCTAGACTAAAGAAATAAATTTTTATCATCAAAACACAAGTGGGCACAGTGATATTTGAAGATGAGGTGTCAGCAGAGGAAAGAGCCCTGGAGACTCTGACCACTTTAGGAGGCACGAATGCGAGACTATGGGAAAGAGAAGCTCGGAGACTAAGGAGAGGGAGAGCATGAAATCTTACTGCAGAGGCCAAAGGACGCCTTGCTGGAAAATGTAGTCAAATACAATAGAAGGCTCAAGGACAGGAAAGTGTCCCCAGGCACCTAGTACACAAGTTGAAACAAGCTAAGAAGACCAATGTATTGCCATAACTACTTAGGGCAGAGACAGAATCAAGGTATCCTGTATCTGAACCACTCTTGCTCTTCCAGACCTACGTGAACACCACGCTATATGAGAAGTTTACCTACGCAGGAATTGACTGCTCAGCTGAGGAAGCAGCGTAGGATGAAAAGTCTTCATCTGTGTGCCCTGGTTCTCCTTCACTGGCATGAGAGCTCCTTCACCTGCTAAGAAAGCAGGCAAACCTCTGTCAAGAGATGTGATATAGAAGTGTATATATACTGCTGTACGTCTGGGACTTTCAACACAAAAACCCCGTGTGGATCTATAGTATGCTCAGATTCCCACAGGACTGTATATACTGTTTTGAGTGAGAATGTGCTGGAATCAGAATGCTTATTTGTGGTTTCATATGCAATAATATATTTTTCTAAAAATGAAGATTTCATAGGGAGTGTGAATACATTTACCACTGCAACGCATAACTCTTTTTCCTACATATTTTTGATACTTACCTTTATAATTGAATGCTATAAAGTGTTTTTGCTATGTAGCAGTAAACTATTGTTAATAAACGTAACAATTGCCCTGACAGTGTAGGTAAGCAAAGGGAAATATATGAATTTGAACAGGATATGGGTGAATATTCAAAAGGCTGAAAAATCCAAATGGTGTAAAAGAAATTGTCCTATCTTTGAATTTTGTCCCTCACCTTTGGAAGCTGTCAAATTTCATTTGGTCATGTGACAATTTTGTCTTGTTTTTAGGTAGCCCACAAGTCAGCCCAGATGCTACAGAAAAAACAATTACTTAGAAGCCTAAGAGTCTTTAGGGAAATATAAATAAAGTTATATTTATTAGTGGGATTTTCTTTTCATTCCTTTGGTAATTTTGACTGCTGTATTTTAAGAAATAAAAGAAAAAGACAGGAGGGACTCTTGGGAGACATATGACATTTACCTTAATGAAGTAACACCACATGTATCGCACATTGTAAAGTTTTAATTTTGATCGTTGTGAGTTTACCATTTATACTATAGGCACGGGTTGCACTGAGATCATATTTTAAGTGAATAAACTTCTTGTCTACTCATTTTTTCCTGGAGTGTGTCTCATAGATATTGCCAAATATCTTGATTATGCTTTAAAAAAAATGACCTAAATTATTTCATCTAACTTGTCCGCAGTGAGCATGCGGAGCACAGTGAGTATATTCCACCAGGAAGAACCCAACGCTCACCAGGTCAGAAGGTTCTCCTGGCATAGGTCAGTGGTAGAGATGTGCTCTAATGTGAAACCAGGGCTTAGAATCCCTTTTGTGTTAAATAGTAGTTCAACATGCTGCAGAAAGTGCCCCAGTTCTGCGTTCTGGAGCCTTCGTGTTCTCAGAAATGACGAGGCAACTGAATTGACCCAAAATGCTCTTTTTTTCCACAACAGTGTAATTAAGAGGATACACAGGGCAAACGTGAGGCCACCAGCGTATCATTTATTTAACCAATAAGTGGAACCATGAAAGAATGATTGAAATGTCCAGAGTGACATAACCAACATGGTGGAGTAGGAGACACAGGCTTCACCCCCTCTACAGGAAAACATAGAGAGCTATACACAGGCCACAAATAGCTCCGAGCAGGCTCAGAGCCCGTTAGGGAATATGCAGCAGCACCTAGAACAAAGCCCCAGGGTGTTCACATGGAGGCCAGTGCTAGTGCAATAGGCACAGCTGAGGGGCCAGAGAGACAAGCAGGTGCAAAGCAAAAAGGCGGCGGCTACTGGAATTGCCACACGGGGCAGCCACTTAGGTTTCAACAACCTGCTGTGCAGAAAACACTGGTGTCTCATCACTGAGGTCACCTACAGTTACTCCTGCTAGAGAACCCAAGCCCTGCATAGATGTGTAGCCCCACTCACCCCAACATCGAGAAGTGCTGCTCTTGAACCATGCAAAGAAAGGAAATAGTGCCGCTCCTGACAGTGGGGCCACATCTGCTCCATGGGCTTTGTGCTCCAGTGCCCAGCTCTGTAGCTTCACTGGGCCTGTCCACAACTCAGATACCACAGCAAGCTGGTTTCAACTCCAGGCCCTAGGCTCAAACCCTCACATGTGCCTGTACTCCAGGAACCAGCGGAGTCTTCACAAATCTAGGGCCGTCCTGACCTCAGAGCCTAACAGTGCACGCATTCCTGGACCCCCAACTATTTCACAAATACTCATGCCTCAAAAACATATCAGTGTGGCAGCAGGGGCGCCTGTGCCCCGGGCCCAGTGCCACCAACCCCGATCCCAGAGCTGCAGTCGTGTGCCTGTGCTTCAGGTCTCGGCTCCCCGGCTGTTCCACGGGCTCCACTCATCACAGCCAAGCACCCAAGGGATCTTCACAGCCACAGCTTCCTCAGGAAAAAGGTCAGTAGGACGTCTGCAGCCGCTGTCGCTGAAGACCACGCCAAGAAGCCCGTCACCACTGCAATGCTCATGGTGTCAACGACTGAGGGTCCTTGCACTTTATGAAAACCAACCTCGGGCATCACACCTGTACCAAGACTGTACAGACGGTGTCCTGCCTGGCACCAGAAATTCTGTTTTCTTGCAACGCCTGCACAGGGAAGGTCTTTCCAGGGTAAACGACCACGTAAAGTCTGCAGGGAGTCACCGCCCCAGCAAACGTACGCATCGATGTAAGCAACCAAAGAAACAAAGTGCCAACGGGTGAACACATCTTCCCCGTAGTTTACCCCAAAGAAATGTATGCGCTACCTGACCAAGAACTCAAAATAATTAAAAAATAACGTTGGTTTGAGGAAGCCCAGCAAATATTAATAAAATATGGAAACAATTCAATGAGATCAGGAGAAACAATAGCAAAGTAAAACATTTCACAGACTGAAAACATAGAAACAATACTTGTATTAAAAATTCTGGCGTTGCAATGCACAATGAATGCAATGAAAAATGCAAGAAAAGGCATCGACAGGAGAAAAATCTGTGAACTCAAAGACAGGCTATTGGAAAATATACAGTCACAAGAGGAAAAAATGAAAGAATAACAGGAGTGAAGAAAGCTCACAGGATCTGAGGGGAAACATGAATAAATGTTCATACAGAAATTCTGGAAGCAAAGAGACAAAAGACGCGGCAAAAGCGCCTGCCTGGCAAGCGCAAAGTCGTGAGTTCGGTTCCCGGTACTGGAGAACACGCCCCCCCCCAAAAAAGAGACAAAAGACATAAAGCGGAAAAGTAATATAATAAAGCGTTCCAAATGTGAGAGAAACTAGAATATCGGGTACAGAAATCAGAGGTTTCCAACTGCATTCAATCCAAACAAGTCCACCCTGTGACATTTTTATAACAAAACTGTCCAAAATAAAAAAGAGTGTTTCAAAAGAAGGGAGAGGAGGAAGCAAATCATACACAGGTTGAAAAGCCTTTATCAGAAATGTTTGGAACCAGATGTTTCTAATTTTATTTTTTTTTCCTTCTTGGGCTATTAGCGTAGATTTATGAGCTGTGCATCTCTAATTCAAAAATCCAAATCCAAAACTGAGTGTTATGTTGGCATTTTGAAAATTCTGGATTTTGGAACGTTTTGGATTTCAGTTGTTCAACCTGCATAAAGGAATTCCAACAAAGCTAGTGCTAGACTTATGAACAACAACTTTACAGGCCAGGAGAGGGTGAGATGATACATTCAAAATACTAAAATTTTTTTTAAACCCTGATAAATAAGGATATTGTAGAGCCGGGGATATAGCTCAATGGCACAGCACCTGCCTGGCACATATAGGGTCCTCAGTTTGATTCCTGGTACAAGAAAGAAAACAATATTTTAACTGGCAAAGTTGTCTTTTAGAAATAAAAAGGAAATAATGACTTTCCCAGACATGAAAAAACTGAAGGAATTTGTCACTCCCAGACCCATATTAAAAGAAATACTAAACAGTTCAAGTCAAAAGAAAACAATTTGTAACACAAACTGTAAAAAAATGAAAATCACTGGTAAAGTATAGAAAAATCTGAAAGCCCTACTACTGTAATTGTGGTGTGTATATCATTTATAGTTTATGTACATTTAAAAATCTGTTAAAATAATAGTCACAATAATCTGGTAAGGGGTTATATAATATAAAACCATGTAAACTGTGACATCAGAAACTAGAGGTTGGAAGAGGTGGAGTAAAAAGAATGGAGTGATTTGATGCATTTACATTTAAGTTGTCAGGTTCAACCTGTTCTAACTACATTTGTTGTAAGCCACAGAGTAACCACAAAGCAAAATGCAAATGCAGGTACAAAAGGTAAGAAAGTATAACACTGGAGAATATCATCTAACCACAAAGGGAGACGCCAGCGTGAGAAAAGAAAAAAGAAACAAGTGAGCTGCAAAATAAGAAAACAACAAACAAAGTGGCAATGGACAGTCCTGACCTATCAGTGATTACCTTGAATGCGAAGGATTAAATTCTTCAAACAAAAGACATAGAGTGCTTAGCAAATTTTTTAAAAGACCCAACTATGGGCTATTTCTATGTTTAGAATTATGAAACAGGACAAAGAAGATCATAATATAATAATAAAGAGACCAGTTGTCAGGAAGATATAATTGTAAATATATACACACTCAACATTAGATCGTCTAAATGTATAAAGCAAAAATGAACAGATCAGGAGAGAGTCAGAATGAAACACAGTGAGGCAGAGGTCTCCACTCTGCCACTTTCAACAATGGGCAGAAGATGAAGTATTATTGGACCTGAACTAGACTTTGAGCCAAATGAACTGAGCAGAGAAATTCAGAATATTCCATCCAAAAGTAGTATACACATTCTTCTTGAGCACACATAAAACATTCTCTAGAATAGATCAAGTTATGCCACAAACCAAGTCTTAACAAAGGCTCTCACTATATACTAGTTCAGGTTGGCCTTGAATTTGTGGCAATCCTCCTGCTTCAGCCTCCCAAGGGCTAGGATTACAGGTGTGTGCCACCATGTCTGGCAAGTCTTAACAAATTTCAGAAGAATGGAAATTGCATCAAGTTTCATTTCCAAACAAATGATATGAAACTAAAAAATAGAATGAAACTTCGGATATCACAAATATGTGAAAATTAAACAATATGCTTCTGATAAACTGATGGGTCCAACATTTTAAATATTTTAAGACAAACAAAAATGGAAGCACAACATGTCAAAAGCTTAGGTACAACAAAAATAGCTTCTATGTGGAAATTTATAACAATAAACAATTATAATAATAGAAGTATTAAAAGTTAAATCGTCTTTGTGAATGAGATCTTTTACGTAGGTAAGATCTGCCCAAAACACTGTTTGAACTAAAAAAGTAAGTAAAATTGCAGGATACAAAATCAATATACAAAAAATCAGCTTTTAACACTGACAACAAACTTTCTGAAAAAGAAAATAAAAGATAATCTCATCTATAATAGTTATAAAAATACTTAAAAATAAATTTAACAGAAGAAATGAAAGATCTGTACAATGAAAACTGAAACACCGATAAACGAAATTGAAGAAATAAGTGGTAAGATATTCTGTGTTCATAGGTTGGGAGAATTCATACTGTTTAAATATCCATATCACCTAAAGTGATTTACAGATTCAATTCAATCTGTATGAAAATCCCAGTGACATTTTCCACAGAAACAGAAAACATCCTAAAATGCTTACAGAACCATGAAAGATCCAGAAAGCCGCAGCAATTTGGAGAAAAAGAGAAAAAAGCTGGAGACATCACACTGCCCTGTTTCGAAATCTGCTGCAAAGATAGAGTAATCAAAAACACATGGAAATGACATAAAAATAGATACGAAGATCGGTGGAACAGAATGGAGAGCCTAGAAGTAAACCCAAACATTCACAGTCACCCGATTTTTCTTTTTAACAAAGACACCAACAGCACACAACAAAGAAGACAGTCTCTTCTATAATTGTGGTGGAAAACGGGATAGCCATCCTAGGAGAATAAAATTAGGCTCTCACCTCAAATCATACAAAGATCAACCCAAAGTGGATTAAAGACTCGAACATTAAGACTGCAAACTGTAAAACTGCTAGGACACACTGGAGAGAAGAGCTCCACGGTGGTGGTTTGAATGACCCATTTTTTGGATCTAACCCCAAAAGCACAGTTAACAAAAGTGAAAACGGGTAAGTGGAATAACAGCAAACTAAAAAGCTTCTGCACAACATAAGAAGCCACAAAAGAGTAAAACTGTGGCCTATAAAATGAGAGAAAATATCTGTAAACTGTTCATCTGACAGAGAATTAATACCCAGAATATATAAGGAACTCCAGCAACTCAAAAGTAAAAAAAGAAACCTGATTTTAAAATAATCAGTAAATCTGAATAGATATTTCACAAAAGAAAGAATGCAAACAGCCAACAAGTGTATAAAGAAATGCTCAAAGTCATTAACCATCAGGGAAGTGTGAATCGAAACTGCAATGTGATATTACGAATGGCTAGAATAAAAAAGCAAAAAGTAAGAAGTGTTAAAAATAACATGGAAAAAAGCACTTGCAAATTGAGGCAGTGTAAATTAATACAGCCAGTGTGGAAAGAGTATGAGGTTCCTCAGAAAATTAGCAATACCATGCCATTCAGCAAACTCACAACTGGGCATGTATCCATCCAAAGGAAATTAAATTATTATGCGAAAGATTGCAGCATTTCACAATAGCCATGATATGAAACCAACCTAAGTGTCCATCAATGTATAAATGGATAAAGACAATGGGGTGAATGCACTAATAAATTGCTAATGAGTCTTTAAACAGAAATTCTGTCATCTGTGACAATATGGATGAACCTGGGAAATAAGCATCACGTTAAGTGAGAGAAGCTAAGCCAGGCTCAGGAAGACAAATATCATACGGCCTCATGTATATATGAAATATTAAGAGTCACTCATAGAAACAGCAAAATATTAGTTATCAGTGAGGCCGGAGATCTCTGTGAAAGGACACAGAATTTCGCTTGGAGTGGAGGAATAACTCCAAGAAGCATACTTTACGCCATAGGGACTACTATTAATAACCATTATATACCTGAAAGTCACTGACAGCACATTTGAGGTGTTCTCACCACTAAAACGTAAATACAAGAGGTAATTCATATCTTAAATACCTTGATTTAGCCATTCTGCAATGTGTACATATATCAAAATATAGGGCACCCCTAAATATATAGAATTTTATGTCTCAATTTTAAAAAAATCATATATATTTCTTTTGCTTCTGACCCTACATTAAGGAGACAGTCTTAGTAGCAGTACAGTAGTATATGGGTTAAACAGGAGCAAGATGATGTGAAAATGCAGGTCTTGAAATTTTGTGTATGGGATTCTTTGTGCTCGAATAAGGAGAAGTCACGCTGGGACGCCAGCAGACCACACAGTGAAAATATTGTTTTGGTGGACAATGTGGTACAGGTGCCGAAGGGCGTTCATTACAGGGATGCCAAAGCATCGGAAAAAGGGATCAGTGGCAGAAAATGGGGAAGAACCCAAGAGAGAACCAGAGGCCAAGAAAAGTGGGGCAAAGAAAAATGAAAAAGAGGCGGCAGAAGAGGGCCCAGTCTTGTATGAGGACCCTCCAGACAAAAACACCTCACCTAGTGGCAAATCGGCCACACTCGAGATATGCTCTTGGCATGTGGATGGGCTTTGCGCTTGGATTAAGAAGGGTTTAGATTGGGTAAAGGAAGAAGCCCCTGATATCCTGTGCCTCCAAGAAACCAAATGTTGAGAGAACAAACTCCCAGCTTGAAGAGCTGTGTGGGCTCTCCCGTCAGTACTGGTCAGCGCCTTCGCGGTGTGGGTCTACTGTCCCACCACTGCCCACTCAAAGTCTCTTATGGCACTGGTGAGGAGGACATGATCAGGCTGGGTGACTGTGGATGAGTTTGACTCATTTGTGCTGGTTACAGCCTAAGTACCCTGTGCAGGCCGGGGTCTGGTAAGGCTAGGGTACAGGCAGTGCTGGGATGAAGCCTTCGCAAGTTCCTGCAGGGCGTGGCTTCCCGCAAGACTCTTGTACTGTGTGGGGACCTCAGTGTGGCTCATGAAGAAACTGACCTTCATAACCCCAAGGGAAACAAAAAGAATGCTGGCTTCACTCCACAGGAGCAGCAAGGCTTTGGGGAACTGCTGCAGGCTGTGCTGTTGGCCGACAGCCTTCGTCACCTGTACCCTAATGCTGCCTGTGCCTACACCCTTTGAACTTACATGATGAACGCTCGGTCCAAGAGTGTAGGTTGGTGCCTCGATTACTTTTTGTTGTCCCATTCTCTTTTACCTGCTTTGTGTGACAGCAAGATCCGTCCTAAGGCCCTTGGCAGTGATCACTGTCCCACTCTGTGGGGACACTTAGCACTGTGATATGTTCTCCAAGCCACTGTGAGCCTGGGAATAGCTCCCCGCCCCCCAAATATTCCTCCTTCAATAACTCTCTAAAAATCCACACTTTTTCTTTGAGAATACAAGTCCTCTGACCAGGCACCAGTGACAGGTTTCTTTTAAGCCCAGAGTTTCTTCTTTGTGAATCCCCCTTACATTGAAGTTTCTGGTGAGTTCTTTTGAACTGTCCATGTGTAAATAAAAGGCCACAGTTTCAAAAAAAAGGAAATTCTGCATATGGCTTTGGAGTGCACAATGACGGGATTTGTTCTACAACAGTTGGGCCTTGTGTTATTATATTTTATATACTTACTATTTATATACCTCAACAATATTTTTCCTCCTCCTTTTTCTCTATGAAAGTGTTGTATATTATTTAATATATGTTATTATATATTATTTAGTACAGACCTACACCACAATGAGCTTATTTCATGCTGTGTATGTAACAAGAGGTGCGGGTAAAAAGTACTGTGGCAGCAACAGGAAGGTACTTGGTGATAATGAAGACTGAACTGTAAATTCAAAGTACCAAGGTAGCAAACTTGAGGTATATTGATTGCATAGCATTAAAATCAATGGTCAGAGGACAGCTAATTATATCTGACACATTGAGTACTCACACTGTGACACATTTGCATTGTTGATAAACCTGTGGTTTTGCAGCATGTAGGCAGCATTAATATGGAAGATTCTGTGGACTTTTATTCAACGATAATATAATCAAGTGAATAAAATAGGTAATTTCCATGGGCGTGTTTCTACATTATCCAAAAGCAATCAAGACAGAACTGCGGGAGCTGGGGGCAGTAGCCCAAGAGAAAGAGAGGTGAGGGGTAGCTTTTAACTCCAAGAAGTGTGGTGATTTGAGGTGTCTAGAGAGAAAAAGACAGGCAGGTAATCTGAGAAAAGCCTTACATAAAAGCCAAGGACTAGTTACTGCTGCTCTAAACCAAGACCTACTGTTATTTACACGATGGCACTCCACCACTCAGAAGATGGCTGGAATTTCAAACCAACCGAAGTGCTCATGTCTCTGTTCTCAGGCCCAGGTTCACAAATCCTGTGGAAATTTCACCCGTAAAATGCGATCAGTTACGCTCAACAGTGCCTTTCCTCCTCCTTTTTCTCTGCGGAAGTGTCAGGAAGCTCCACATCATTGTAGACAAAATGCACTGCCAGCAGCAGAGCTGGAGCTGAGTGACGCAGCAAGACAGAGAAGATGCTACTGGGAAAAGTGATTCCTTCTGTTTTAGGGCCCCTTTTACTTCCCTTTAGTTCCAAGCAAGCGCTCGTATTTGCACTAAAATTATGTCCTGTGGGGAGTACTTTTTAAGTGTTAGGCATAAGTTGACTATATGTATGATGTCTCCTGTATAGCTGTCAGCACGAAGCCTTCAGTTTGTGACGAAATTGACATGGCCTGTATCCCAAAACGCAATTAACGTAACAGTTTCCAGTGGCTGCTACTGCCTGTTTCACATAAATCTTTTAGATGAACAATCTCCATATTCTTTTGAGCCATACTTCTAATATAAATCTCTCTCTCTCTCTCTGATTGACCGTGGCTCAGATAACCTGGACTGAATCAATTCTAAAAACTCATTAGGTTTAATAAATAGAAGAAGTACATAGCAAAGTTTAGAACGCTATCAGATATCCACACTAACAAAATCAAATCTCAGGCACCTTGTGAAACAACCATCTTTCCATTCTTGGTGTAGTTGCCGTTCTCACTCACGCAGAACATCCAGGACTATATGAAGCAGTAGGCATCATATAATGCTTTTTGCACAAGCACAGCAGTGCTGTAGGAGTCTTCCTTATCTGAGAGAACCCAGAGAGCAGAGCCTGGTATCCTACTTTAAGCATTTCAGACAGCAGTACTTTACCACAGACCACATGAGTTTTTCAATCAAGTCAGACTGAGAATCCCAACCTTAACCACCAGCCGACGGGCTCTTACCACCACCCTGAGATTCTCTGCAGGTTGTCAGCCACTAGCCTCCAAAGGGGTCTTTGTGAGGCGAGCCTAGGCATAAGGAAACAACTGCTGGGCAAACAAGTGAAGTACGCACTCACTGACCAATGAGAGAGAAACCTACCAGGAGCCCTCCATAAACAGTAAGGACCCAGATAGCAGCAACAACAGCTGTAGCCACAATAGATACGGTAAGATAGTGGGTGGCGCGGACCAGCAACCACGTGTCAGTAACTGGAGTTTTACACTTTACGGGTCAGCTCACTATGCTTTGCAGAGTAACTTAACGAAGTAGGCATTTTTATTGTCCCTTTTTACAGTCCAGCGAATTGAAGCTTTGAGAGAGTAAGGAACTTGCCTACACTAGGTTACTGTAATAGAAATCAAATTTTAGTGATGTATTAGAAGAGGAGTAAGAAATCAATTCTTGTTGTATTCAAGGCCATACTTTCCTTCTATAGGAATGCCACCAGCCCCAGGGCAGAGAG
Organism: Chinchilla lanigera; assembly: GCF_000276665.1. Classification (NCBI taxonomy): domain Eukaryota; kingdom Metazoa; phylum Chordata; class Mammalia; order Rodentia; family Chinchillidae; genus Chinchilla; species Chinchilla lanigera. The sequence goes on along the minus strand of NW_004955472.1, from coordinate 7,623,998 downwards.
AGCCTGTGAGGACTTGGGGTGCCTGGGGAGCCGCGCTCCTCCCTGCTGTGACAGAGCTGAGAATGGCCACCTTGAGTGGTTTCTTTTTTCTTCCTTTTCTTTTTTTCTGCCTCTTCCTTTCCTCTTTCTTTTTTCCTTCTTTCTTGTGGTACTGCGAATGGAATCCAAGGGCACTCTACAACTGAGCTGCATTCGCAGCCCCTTTTTGCTTTGTAAATGCTCAGATGGGATTTGAATTTGAAATCCTTCTGCCTCAGCCTCTCGTATAGCTGAGGTTACAGGCACGGGCCAGCACCTGGCTAGCCATATAACATTTCCATAACTTGCTTGTCTGCCCGTGCAGAGGAGGTGTGGACAAGACCTACACAGTTCAAATCCCCTATGCTCATGCTCAGAAGCAGTTGAATAATTTTAGCTAACATCTGGTCAAGTAGGAAATGAGACAGAACAGATATAGGAGGAGGGTGGTCAGGGAATTTGAGGCCCAGAAGTTTGAGTACCAGCCTGGATTTCTCATTAGAACTGTACTTTGAAAGGAACATTTGAAGAAGATTAATTAGAGGACAAGAGTGATCTTAAGGCTGAAGACTGAGGAGTTGGAAATTTAATATTTAGCACCTGCTATGCTGTACCTGGCGTAAACACTTTAGGTTTTCATTTATAGTGTCAGTCGCCAGGCACTGGCTCGTGCTTTGGACCGGGGGTCAGGGAGCAGGCTGCCCCCTCACCAGGTACCAGCTGGGGTCAGCAGACTGCCACGTGGGCCTTGGGGACACACTGTCCTGATTTCATGGATTTCCAGAGCAGTGGGGGGAGTGACACAGGAGTGGGATCAGAAAAGTCAGCCTGGGAACGAGAGAAACTCCCTGAATGTGGCAGTAGAAGAAGGTGATGGTGGCAACGGACAGAAACAGGAAAGTCCACGAGTTACTCAGGCAAAGAAACGACTGACTGCAAAGAGTGGAGACGCGTAACGGTCAGGGCACAGACAACAGGATGGTTCCTGAGACATCGAGAGCCAGGCAAGTCATGGCGAGAGGTTGACTTTGGCAGCTGGCGTCCCTGGGGCGACAGAAAATAATTCTTGTCTTCTTGGTTAATAAGCAAATTAAGAGCAGTTAAAATCAAATGATAGTGACAACCATCTTATGGCACTCTATACAAGTATTTAAATATGTTAGTCTGAACTTCTTTTGCTTGAGTGCCTGCAAACTGTTCAAAGCTGTGTCCAATTACTATGGTGTCAGCGCTAAACAGATTCAACAACATAGTTTGCATATTACAGACCAAGGCGTTAACATTCTTCGGGTCATCTCCACCACACCAGAAAACCCACACCATGCATGTTAAAAAGACACAAAACACATATAAAAAAGGAGCAAAACTCTGTGAATTATAGTCAGAATACATTACTGACCTAATGTGACAAACAACTGCATATAAAACAAAGATCTTAGTTGCGTAACTGTCTAGTAGCCAGGGCAAACGTATCATTCTAAGTCCCAGGTGAACTCTGACTGTGAGTGGGGTGGAAGAACGGGTGAAGCCCAGGCAGGGACTAGATGACCTCGATCTAAACTACTCCATCATAATGCCATTTACTTACTGAATATTATTTTTTGCAAGTTACTTAACTTTCTGGTCCCAGTCTCCTCATCTGTAAAACTGGGATAATAACCAACCCTACTGGTTTATGAGGGCACAATGAAAAAGCTTGCAGGAAAACATACACTAAATAAATGCTCAGAAACATAGCTACTGCTAAGAGAGGACCATCCTGGAGAAGTGTGCTTAAGCTGTTGTGAAGAGCTCAGACTTCCGCAAGTAACAAAAGACAGCTGCTCCATCATCTGCCTTAAAAGTGTGACACAGGGTTAATCCAAATATTTGGATTAAGAGAAAGTCATCATGGGTGGAGTACACGGCTTCATTTCAAAATATTGTTGGGGAGAGTCCATCGTGAAAGGCAGGAGGCAGCAGCACCCACAGGGCATTTGCTGGACTCTCACCAAAGCCAGCAGTTAGGGGTTGCAGCGGGTGGGGGATGAAGGGAAACCCAGCCATGGGGCGGCACCCTGAAAGAGAAAGCCAGTAGATGAAGTCTATCAACAGAAGCCGTTAGAGTAAGATGCGGGGCTCCTGCTCAGGCCGGGTGCTAGTTATGGCCGAGGTCTAGACACCTCACTGCCTGGGAAATGTACAGATACCTCTGAGGGAAGAAGGTGAGGGTAGCAGCTGGTAGTCGATGCCCAGACTAGCTGCCACCACCCAGAACCTAGCAGTCCTATTCCCCGTCACGCTGAGACACGAAGCCCCGTGAGTGAGGTATCTTCCAGGCAGTGCAACCCTGGAACAGGGAGCCGTGGAAAACACAAGCTAGAGGGCCACTCGGAGGGCAAGGGCTGGCGGGTACTGGCAAATCCCAGGGACAGAGAGGGCAGAGAGCATAGTCCGGGCTTGGGACCTGGCCCCAGGTACCTTGGAATCCATAAAACAGTGAGAAAGACAGGGGCTTGCGGTACTAGGAGCTGTAAGAACCAAGGGTGAGGGAAAAACAGTTCCGGAGCGGTGCTGGTGGGGCCCTCTCCTGCCAGTTCCCCAGCACCACTGATATCGCGGGCTGGCGAGACCTGGGGAGAAGAGGGATGGTTGGAACACGTGGTCACCGGGGATGGAGAGGACATTCTGGGGTGGCACCTACGGAGACTTTCATGCAGCCTCCGGACACCACTGAGGCCATGGGTCCCAGGCAAATTCAAAAGCAGAAGTATTGCTGTGCTCTGTGAGCAGGGGAAATGGGAAAAATGTCAGAATGCACGCGGTGGTGTGAGGGGCAGCGTACGGTTGCCCGCCTCTCCCTGAGCACCACCAAAGTTGCAAACCAGGGCTGGGGATATAGCTCAGCGGCACAAGCGCCTGCCTGGCAAGCGCAAGGTCCTGAGTTCAATTCCAGCACCAAAAAAAAAAAAAAAAAAAAAAAAAAAAAAACCAAAAACCAAAAACGAAGTTGGGAACCAGAGAGGCTTTAGTGGAATGGAGCATAGCTATAAGGGGAGAGAGTGAGAAAAAAAGAGACAGAGACAGAGAGAGAGAGAGGCAGCGCAGAGACAGAGAGATGGAGGGCTGGTGTCTGAAGGAGGCGGAAAGGGCAGAGTGAGGAGCGGAGCTGCAGCCAGAATGTATCCCTTCCTCAGTAGATGTCAACCTTGGTTGCCCCGTTTCCCTAAACCTTTCCCTGGCCAGCAACGTCAGTGGTCCCCAGCTCTCACGGGACAGCAGTTAAACATGGTAAAAGGAAAGGAATTAAGTACTGAAGAAAGAATATAAAGACCGGAGTCAACATGTATCTTTCAATCAACACTCAGCGGAAGGGTTTTCACTCTCCGATAAATAGGCAGGCTGGCAGACTGGATCAAAAACTACCAGTGAACTCTATATGGCGTGCAGGCAGTAAACCTTACCCATGGAGACCATGAGAGGACGGATAATACTCCAAGCCGCTGGCGAGGAGAGCAAGCAGGAGGAGCTACTCCAACTTCTGACAAAGCTGACTTCAAGCCAGCACTGTTCAAAAGAGACAGAGGTCAGTAGAGGGTCACTAGGTGCCGTTAAGAGTTGTACAAGGAAGAGCTAAGGCACTAAGTCCGGAGATGGGTCCTAATTTCAACAGCGGCATCAATAAAGAACCCTTAAGGTGGCAACATGTGGAGACCTAAACAGTACAAAATGCCAACCAGGTAAAAGTGGAAGAACAGCAGGTGAAAAGGCCCCAAAAGGTGGCGAGTGGGTGTCCAGACCGTGAGGGAAGTGCAGGCAAGCGAGGCAGGGCCAAATTAGGCAGGAGAGGCCACGGGGCAGTCACCAAAGGGGTTTAATTAAAATTAAACTACAGAAGTGATGTGCAGGGAAGCGCAATGGTAAAGATACCGCTCTGGTGGTTGTTGGGGGGACAGCAGAGCTGGAGGCTGAGGAGAGGAGGGGTAGTGAGAGTCACAGCAGAGGCAGCGAGACCGGGAAGGACGCTCTACAGCGGCTGTGCAGAGGGAGGCGGGGGATTTGAGCTCAATAGTGCCAGCAGAAGCGGAGGACACAGTTCTGCATGTTTTTGAGGTAGGACGAAGGGGACCTGCACACTGCCTAGATAAAAGGGTGTAAAGGAGGCGGCAGTGAGAACTAACTGCCTTAGGTTTTTGTCCTAAGCAGAAGTACTTCAGGAGACTGAGGGGAGTTTTCCGTGTATAGATGACCCAGGTATAGGGAGAGAATCAAGAATTTCTTCTGAGGGCCAGGGGTGTGTCTCAGTGGTAGCGTGCTTGCCTAGCATACATGAAGCTCTGGGTTCAATTTTTAGCACCTGGAAAAAAAAGAGAATTCATTTTCACTCATTATACTTGAGCTGCCAGTGAGGAATTCCTGCAGAGAGACGGGTAGATACTCAGCAAAGCCTGGGGCCAGGGAGAAAGTTTCTCCAGAAGGACACATGTCGATCTGGGTGTGGGTGGCACATACCGATACTCTCAGCACTCCGTAGGCTGCAGCGAGAGGACTGCCATGAGTTCAAGGCCAACCCAGGCTGTGTAGTGAGATTTCTGTCTTTAAAAAATAAAGAGCAAGAATAACAAACTAGGGACCAACGGCAGTGAGGTGTTATTTAAAGCCACAGGAAAACGTGAGTTCATCTAGGGGGAAAAGGTAGAGGACCCTACAAAGGTAGGGTCCTAAAACCAAATGGTAGGGATCTCTGCAACTAGAAGGGAGAGTATTTGACAGGAAAAGCTGAAAAGAAGAATGTATAAAGGGGAAAAAAGAAAAGCGCATGGTGTTACAGAAGCGGATTAGTGAAATAGTAATGCTGATGAGATGCGCAAATGAGGGAGCAAACACACCCACTAGTCTGGCACCTGAAGGGCACTGCTGTGGATCGCAGAGGAATGAAGCCAGCCGATGCAGACAACTAGATGGGAACATAGACTGGCTCCGTGGCACGAGGCTGGGCCCGTGAGAGCATTGTTTAAGCTGATGGGAGAACTCAGATGGCACCACCAGGAAAGAGCTGATAAATCTTCTGGGGAAGGAGAGTGATGAGCTCCTGAGTAAGTACAGGGGGACAGGATGTGTGCACATGGGGAGTGGTGCTGACAGCAGCAAGGATGCCTCCTCCACTGTCACCCAGGAAAGTGTCAGTCCAGGTCACCTGCGGAACAGAGTTTGAGTCTGGAAAAGCATACAAGGAGAAGACATGGAATGGCCAAGGTGGAAATAGGGAACTGGGAAAATGGAGTCACGTGACTCATTGGGTTTTGTGACATGGCAGGTAAGAGGGCCTGGTGCTCGTGTGGCTGCACCAAGTGTACGTGTCCTGAAGCATCCACCCCTCAGCACCCCACTTCCCTGAGTAATGTTTGTACTTTCACGTATCAGTTAAACTTAATTTTAAAAATATATGCAAGAGAATACCAGATATGCATGGTATATGCAGTGACCCTTCGTAAATGCAACAATTTAATAATTGTACGATGTAGAATTCAGTCCCCTTTTCAGGTAACAACTACAAGGGCCCTCTCACAATTTCATCTTTTTGTGTTTTTTATCTACAGTTGTTTTGTCATTACTGATTCTAGACACAATTAAAATACACACAAACTTTTCTCTTGAAATAATAAATTATTTTTGTCTGCTTCTTAAAAACATATAAAAATGTAAATAACCTCCAAAGCAGGATACAATCTTTATTTTTCTCTTAAAACCTGTACCAATATAAAACCAAACATCCTTACTACCAATCCCAATTTGAGGGGGGAAAAGTTAAGTTTGCTCAATTACAAAAAAGGATATGAATTTCTATTTGTTCAAGCTCATATATTTTGCATATTTAAGCAAGTATGTATAAAACTGAGTCAATGGTTTTTAACAAAATAATTTCCACAGCTGTAACAGCTTACAAACCATTTCTATTTTTACAGGGAGTATTTGAAATAGGTACTTAGATCTCTATGTTCTACTTCTTTGTGCCATATTTAATATGAAAAAGCAAGAAACTAGACTACCATAAAAATATGAATTGAATAGACCAATATAAGTATTCAAATTTATTTAAAGTATTCCACATAAAAATGTGAGAAGAAATCATAGATGAAAAGTTTTTATATCTTGAGATTGGGATAAGCTTTCTAAGTATGACAAATCCAAGAAATCAAAAAGGACCTTGTTGATTCTGCTGAAAATAACTTCGGTATAATAAAATCTTTATAAGTAAAACAAGCACAAATGACAAATTGGGAAAAGTGTCTGTTAAAGGGTGCTATACAAAAGTTTTCCCTCTTGAATAGGCCAATTAAAAGAAGGAAGGAGGGATACAAACAGGGAACTGAAGAACGTAGGAAAATATACTCAAAACCACTGGTAGTAATAAAAAAGACTTCAGTTTTGCTTGACACCTTTGCACTTAGAGATGTAAGCGATGAGATTTGGGGAGACGAGAGGTAAAAGCACGTGCACTGCTGCCTTACTGCAGGGGAATGTACATGGGAAGGCCTCTGAGGCAAACTCTCTGTTTAAGATGCTTACCAGTTTCTGTCACACAGATCTTTCTCCTAGCTTCTCTGTGCAAGGAACATAAGGTAAGGTCACACGTGCTCAAGCAGGAGGAAATATCAGAGTTTATACTCACTTATATTCATCACCAAACTTATGATGGAAAAAAGTAAACACTTTAAATACCCAAATGTGTTTGGTAATCTACAGTATAAATTCCATAATTAGACTATCCAGTTATAGGCTCCCTACAATAGAATATCATGCACTAATTTAAAAAGGATGTAGCTCTAGATGTTAACAGATTCTAGATTAACCAACAAAACACTTGTAGGATAACTTATTCAATAAAGAAAGGTAGACAAAATCTATATATTATTTATGGTGGTTAATCTCGATTTTCAATTTGATTGACTTGAACAATGTGTAAGAGATGAATAAAGCACACTGGTATGTTCGGTCAGTTCATAGAGCTGTGACATTGGGGACATGCCCGCCCATGGCCCTTTCCTCTCTGGCACTCCTGCTCTGTGCTCTGTGTCCCGACTGTCATAAAGTGAGCAGTTTCGCTCCACCGTGCTCTTCTGCTGTGATGTTCCTGCCTTAGAGCCCCCTGACCATGGACTGAGACCTCTGAAACTGCAGGCCAGACAAAGTTCTCTTTCTTTAAGTTGTGGGTATTGGGTATTCTGTCCTAGTGACAGGAAATTACTGTATTTATTAAAATATTAAAATTATATACATCTTATATGTAGATGCTATCATGGTATATATTTTTCCAAAACCCAACTTCAGTGGACAAAATCTTATTCCCTTGTACTTTACTGGGGGAGGGAAAGGAGAAGTATTAGAAAAAACAATGTCTAAATATATTTCTTAGCTGAACAATGAAAAAAATATTGAGAAATGCTATTTACTTCATAAAGGAATGTTACTTCTATAACTACAAGCCAAATGTAAATATTTCAATGATGTTTTCTGTCGAGTGATATTTTTTAGCATAATCTCAAACCTAATGTACTATTTTCACCCAAAAGTGGCACCTCCAGCTTCTACTAAAGAGATTATTTATTTATTTACTTATTATTTATTTATTTATTGTGGTTCTACAGACTGAACCTAAGGCTGAGCTACATCTCCAGCTCCTGTTACATTTAAAAATTTTTTTAATACAAGATCTCACTAAGACCCCTCTAGGCTTGAACTTGTGATTTTCCTGTCTCTGCCTCCCAGACTTCTGGGATTACCAGCATATGCCACCACACCAGGATGAAAGGGAATATTTAAAAAATGTACTCCATTGAAAATCTAAAATCCTTCCTAATGAAGAAAACACATTAAATGTTAGATATAAATCATAAGTTTTTATTTTAATACTAGATTGATCTAAAAAATTACCATGATCTCCTAGATTCTTGAGTATTTATTGCTATATTTACCTATATATCTCTGTTGCCACACCTTTTATATAGCCTTTTCTTCCATTTTAGACTAGATACCACTTGAATAACTACATGCTATTAAACCAAAGTCTATAAATAATAAACTTAATTTGCAATATAATACATAAACATAGGAAAATATTTGGATGGAGAAAATAGTGCCACTAATGAAAAGCAACTTATTTTACTTTTGTATTTTGAGGGGGAAAAAAAGCTAAAAATAACCACAGTCCCCTTAGTTCAACCCAAGCACCAGATACCCTTTCCGCGTAGATAGAAGACCACTGTACATCTGTATAGGTTGCATAGTACAAACTTGTACAGAGAAAAGTATGCAAGAACTCATTTGATCCTCAAATCAAGTCCTAAGTGTATCAGAGACACATGCTATCATTCTAATTTAAAAGATGAGGCAACCAAAGATCGAGGTGGCTAGTTTGCTTATGATCATACAGCAAAGGGAGGACATAATATTTTTATTGATTTTTCTGTAAAAGTTACTTTCCTAAAGCCACTTAATAAATGCTATTTACAAGATTACAAATAAGTTGTACTAGGTAGGTGAATTTGTAGACTCTGAATGTATGTATAATGAAGACAAACATAAGTTTATAGCTAAAAGTCTCTGCGACGGCCACACATCTGCTTTTGAGGAAAACGGTGGATAATGGGGCTACACACAGGAGGCAACGTACAGCCTGACCGTTTGCGCCCCCTGGTGGGTAACAAGACACTAACACTGGAATAATTTAGAGCTGGAGAGGACATGGCCGATTCTAAACGCTGTGAAGCTTTGCACCCGGGGAGACAAGGTTCTAGTTGACTCACATCATATTTGGCCATATGCATAAGTCTCTACTTTGGTGCACAGGTTTTTCTGTAAAACATTTGCTTTCCTGAAGCCAAGGGTTGTGCAAAAACAAGAATTACACTATTTTAGAATAAAGTAAGTTTAGTATATTTCTTGAAAAGCCACATGAATATAAACTGTAAAACATTTGGCAAGTTACTAGGACAAAATTCACACATAAAAAACTACCAGTGGATTTGGAAATTTCACATGTGTAAATGCCTGAAGGTCCCCAATATTCAAAATCATCTCTAAATTACTACCTCTGCTCATGAACTTCATTTGTTGTATGATTTTGGAAAAGATGGCCAAGGTTGTGTTTGTCTCTCAATGTAGAGCTTGCAAAGAAAAAAAAAATTTGCCAAATGCTTCTGTTTGTGGACCAAATTGCTCGCAAACAAGAGCATTTGTGACCCGAGGTCCCATGGTATTGTAATATCATGGATTTGTGTACGTCCATGACATGTGTAATATCATGGATTCTGACAGCTGTTAGCTCTGCAAGACATTATGGTTGACCAGTTATGAGGACATTTTCCTTATCATTCTAATGCCTCACTGGTCAAAACTATTAGCGGATTCTATAGTATACACAATTTTTATTTCAGTGAGAATCCCTCAGCTTAAAGTGAAGGATAAAAGGTAGAAAACAAAAACAAAAATAAGGACGACAACAAAAAAACACCCCCCAGTAATCTGGTTAACAATCTCTTTGTTATGGACTTGTTTTGGTGAACTCTCAAAACTCAAAGACTCTCCGGAGGGCGTGCCACCTTCAGGAAGTGCCTTAGCAGAAGCAATTTCTGCAATTTCCTGCAGTCTTCAAAAGTAGTGTAGCCTTGACTACTCTCTTGCGTTCTTAGCGGTCACAGCTCTTTTGAATCAGAAATGTGGGGCTACTATGAACACCAACATCCAGTTTTTCTTGAGTGTCATGAATTGTTTTCACATGCTTTTGTGTTGCCTTTGTCACTCAAAGGCGCACAGACACACCTTCTGCAATTGAACCATATTTTTTCTCATTACTAGTTTCCCACCTTGTAGTTTCCCACGAGTCCAACTGGAGGCCTATAACCCATGACAATGTCTCATTCAGGCCTATTTCACAGATCTGCACTGGAAAGGCCCAAAGGTCAGTGGTGGAAGCGAGAATGTCTGCGCCAGCGGGATAAAGGATCTGTGCTAGCAGGCTGAGGGATCTAAACTGAAGCCAGGAAGCGATGCTCAGAGCAAACACTAGAGCTCCCCCCAAAAGTACCACAGCCATCCTCAGCTGGGGACAGTGAGGTCCCCAGCTTCTCCAATGATGAGGAAAGCCAAGTTCCCATCAGGAAAGCCAACATGACAAGCTTCTCCAGGACTCTGAGATGTACACCATCTTCCCCCCTGGAGTCAGGAAGAGATGCTCAAAGTAAGGACCAGAGCTCCCCCAAAGTGAACTGCAGCCATCCTCAGTGACAATGAGGTCCTGAGCTTCTCCTCCGATGAGAACAGCCAGGTTTATCAGGAAAGCCATCATGACAAGGTCCTCCAGCAGAATAGCCCAAGAAAACCAGCAGCTCCCTAACAGCTTCCCAGCAGCTCCCTAACAGCTTCGCAGCAACTTCTACCAGCTCCCAACAGCCTCTCTTCTTCTTCTCCAGTTCTGCCTCTTACGCTGCTGGCAACAGTCCTCAGGTGGGCCTCCCACACCCAGCACAATGCTGGTTCTGTTCAGCTGGGTGTTACAAGTTGACCACAAGTTGTCAGTCCACCACACAACTCATATATGTGGGGCTTTAACAGTATATAAGTTTATAATACTTTTTGTGTGGTATTTTCCTGGGCAATTTAGCTGGTTATGATCTGTTATGTCATCATCCCCGTATGTGGTTAGTTGGGTTTCATCTATTTTTTCTTTTTTGATACCAGCAGTTTAAAGATGCCTCCCCTCCAAACCTGTGACATGAATCCTTTTAGCCATATTCTGATGTCTAAAGCCCCTAAATATTTTAGGTTTCTTAGAAATAGGCCTGACTGAAGGTATAACTATGCTAAGGTTGCCTGATTCTTGAAGATTTACTTTAATACCAGAAGTGCAGGTCCTCTGGAGATGTGTGGGCATTTTTGCTCAGAGTTCTCCAGGCGGCAGAAGTACTACTCTGCTTTTGATGCTTCAGGAAGCTGTTGCATATCATCAAGCAAAGGCTCCCATTAAAGATCGGTTGATGGATATTTGTGATCCATCATTTCTTTCCAGCTGACTGTATTTGCTCTTCAGTGGTTCCTGCTATTTCTCATTTGGGGTTAGGCTGGCTTTAGGAAGATCTTGCTTCAGGTTTGTGTCAGTTAGGGAGGGGTGGCTTGGTGGACAGGTACTACTGTAAATCTGGAGGGCCTCTTTTCCTAGTCTTCAATCTTGGTCTTGACCGACTCAATTTTTTAACTGATTCTTTCCAAGTATTCCATAGTTGTACCTAGTGATGTCCAGGGAACATGAGTTTTATCTTTTAAAATCACTGAAGATGAAATGTAGATTCTGGAATATATTGGGAAGTCAGCTTTCTTTCAGGATATTAACTTTTCCAAACATAGTCTTAACCCTGTGGACGTCATGGGTCAGGTGTTACCACTAAACAACATGAAAGAAGTTCTTCTCTCTCAGACCAGTGATGACCTCTGAAAGGTTTAGTACAGGGGAGTGGTTTACTAAGTCATTCTTTAGAAGGTGAATCAGACGTCACTAATGACCACAGTAGAAGTCTTTCAAATGTCACCTCATTCCTATGACTGATGAAAGTACATTCAGACCTTATTACTACAGGGATTATTAGTATTCCAGCTGGATTTACTGGTGATTATTGAACCGTGTTAACCATAGCACGGTTTGGATATAAACCATTTGCTACATTATTACCAACCAGTGACAATTAGAAACAGTTTAGTAGTTAACTGCTACTTACTCAGGTGTATATATTGTCTCCTATGCCAATATTTCTGCTCCACCCACAAGAAAAATCAATTAAAGCAATAATCTGGTCTCCATTTGGTAAATTTTAACAGTCATGTGCCCATGATAAGTATGCTTCAAACACACAGAACCACAGCACCTAACAACCATAAAATCTAAGAATCAACAAACAAACGAAACTTCATAACTCCTGGATTCACACTCCCGAGAAAAGCCACAAGACTTGCTTTAGTAGCTGCCTTTAGTGCCTGGGCAGGTCTTCTGTGAATTTTCACCAGGAGAATCAGAACCTCTTCCCTGTCCGCAAACTACACTTTCCTATATCAGTTATGGAATCATTTATGTATCTCTCCCTTTCCCCCTCAAAAAAGAGTTTAGATTTGACATGTGGTACAATAATGCCCCTTAAAACTCTGATTTTAGATAACCTGCAGGTTTTGACCACATACATATTCTTCCTGTTTCTGCAATAAGCTTTCTCTGGGTTCAATAACCTCTCAACTTACCATTCATTCCCTATTAAAAACAAAAGAAATCAACTGAAATTCAAAGCAAGATATTGATTGAGAAGATCACACTGGAAGGAAGGAGAAGGCACTGACCTCCATATAACTTGCCTGATATGCATATTGACGTGAGCTGAGGTTTATTTGGCTGCCATGATTTGGAAAGGGCTATTAAACACCTCTTTGGAAGCATTACACAAAAAAGTGATTATACCTATACACCACAGGCAGATTAATCTTTCCTACCGCACTAGAAGCTGTATTTAGACTGTTAATTTTGAAGCTTAAAGGCACACTTAAAATGTTTTCTCAGATTGGGAGCAGCAAATCTTTTCTCTGATTTTGATTTTTTTTTTTTATTTTAAAGAGAGTAGTAAATGAGACACAAACAAACAAAAAATAGAACAATAGCAGCATGCCAGCATCACAAACATTAACAAACCAAAGCAAGAACATTTAAAGTGATACAGGGTTTCAAGACAAAATAATACATATTAACAGTGGTTGTTATTTTACATATTGTTATCATCAACTACATTGCTCAGATTACCAGATGTAAGAATGGAACATTGTTCAAACCATTACAGAGAATAAGAAAATAATTGTTAAATAAAAGGTCTGTGTCCCTGGTAAAATTAACAAAGATCTAGCTGCTGGCTCTTGTCCTGCCCCACCATACCTTTCACAATAGTGCAGAAGACTCCTTACCGTAACTCCACATGGGGATGGTGAAGCGAGCCAAGTCCCCACCACATAAGGCCATGAACAGGCATCTTGCACACAGCAAACCCATGAGAGCTGTTCATGGAGCTTCATAGGATGCCTCACCCCCAGGAGCAGACCTTACCTGGGCTTTACAAGGAGACCACATGAGCACCTTCGTAAGATGGTGTTGTTCATGGAGCTTCATAGGATGTGCTCTTCATGGAGCTTCATAGGATGTCTCATCCCCAGGAGCAAACCTTACCTGGGCTTTACAAGGAGACCATATGAGCACCTTATTCCTCTCCTGCTACTATGTGGCTGGAGCCCTTGGCCTGGCCTGGGATCTCATTGGCCAAAGTAACACCTGCAGGGATTGCAACAGATGCCTGGAGTTCTTTCTCAGTGGGCATCGGGGCCAGCTCCTTCCAAAGTAGGAGGGGAGGGGAGCGGAGGGCACTCAGGGTAGGAGGCTCAGGAGAGGGTGGGAGGGATGTTCACTGTGCGGCCCACAATCACCATTCTCTCCAACATCTCTGTGTTATGGTTGATACATTGTGCCAGCTTGGGGAGTCTAGAGGTTTGGCTAAGTGACTCAGCAGTTCTGCCTCTTGGGGTGAAAAGGACACGCCCTTACCCTTCTGGGATGTTGTTTATTGTGTTAATTTGAGAAGTTTAGAAGGTTAACTATGCAACTCAGAAGGGGTCCAGGGTGCTTACTTTGTATTCATCCTGAGCCTGTGCAAGAGGAAGGCATGCAGAGGATGTGAGTGTGGAGGACCACCCCCACCTCCCCAGGGCAGGTAGACTGCATAAAAAAGGAACTGAGGAAGGAATGGCTGCTGGTTCTTCGGAGGAGCTCCGGTCTTCTCCTTCAGCTTGGTCGTCTCCTGGCTTCTGGTGCAGACTGTTGGGCTTCTGTCTGGACTCTTTAGCCTTCTGGTGTTGGCTCTCCGGCCTTTACCATAGATTCTTCAGCACTCCTTTGCAGACCCATCAGCCTTTTGATATGGACTTGCACGGACACTGCAGCGAGCTCTAGGCTCGGGGCTGGGCTCTTCAATCTCTAGTGTGCAGACACCCTCTGCACGCTTCCTCATCCAACTCTGTAGCTGACCATTGTAAGCCAAACTTGTAATTTCTTGTACATTTGTTTATCTTGTATTATATCTGTTCCTCTAGTAAACCCTGACTGATACACTCTGGAAGCGCTGTCCACCAACCAGTGTCTCAGAAACTGTGTGATCATCCCCAACACCCATGAATAACAACCTGAAAGGACCCACCCCCACCAACACTCTTGACAGGATGGAGGAAGAAAGGAGGAGTAAGTGCTGACACTTAAGGCTCTTTTACAGGGTGGGAAGCACTGGGAAGACTTACCCTTGGGGACTCTGGGACAATTTGGTTCCCAGCTCTAAGGCAAGTGCTTCCTGTTCTTTTGGCCATCACAGCCATCCCTGGGAATTGGTCTTAAGTACTTTAAGGTAAAGGGAAACAAAACCACAGCAACCTTATCTCTAGTGGTAGGGGAACCAAACTGGAAGTCCCTTTTTGAGGGTTGAGGAAAGGACTGATTGGGGAGCATCAGGAGAAGGAAATAAGAAGGTATTTCAGTATAGGGAGACTGATAGGCTAAGAATTGCCTTCATTGTACTGTTTCAGATAAAGCTGGTCTCAGGTCCAGAAAACTTTTCCAGGAAATGCAGGTAATGGCATGCCATGAGCTGGTGCAGCTCTCAGTGGTCCTAGGGAAAAATAGTGAAGAGATTTAGAAAGTATAGATGAGACAAAAGCTGAGGTCAAGTGGAGTGGCCTCTTTCCAGATGGGAAAAGAGGACTGGATGATCACCATAGAGGTGTTTATTTATAATTTTCCAAAGTTAGTATTATGAGACACAGGGTTGCATAGTGACTAATGAGTAGAATTGTCTCAGGTGAGATGTCTTTCTCAGGACCAAAGTACTTCCAGCTTCAGTCACTCCCTACATCTCTCTCTTCTGTTTTGTAGTGTAAGGAATGAGTGGTCAGCTGAAGTTGGAGGAGTTGAGTTTGGAGAACTCTGTAGAAGTCCTTCTCATTCTTGAACACTTTCCATTCTGAATGAACTCATTCATTTAGGCTAAAGATTTTCATTCCAAAGATTCTAGGTACCTGTATACAGCAAGTTAACACTTTACAGTCCAATAATCAATAACAGTAGTCATTTACCAGTATAGCTTGCAATTGTCAGAAGCTGTTAGTGGTTTGAACCTTTTACAGCTAACATACTACTATGGCATTGTTTTCTACATCTTGTGGTTATTCTTTTCTGCTGGATGTTTAAGACCAAGTTAAAGCAAAACCTGATTAATTAATTCTTTGCTGTCCACCAAGGTCAGTTAAGTCTCCTCAGAAATTGCAATGGAAGCAAGTACAGCACCTCTTAGTTCTTTTGTCAGTGTCAGCCATCTGGATGAGTCACAGCCATTGCTTGACCAAGTTGCTTCCTGTGAAAGATTGAGAGATTTTTTTTTTGTCTTTCTTATAGCTCATACAAAAAGATGACTCTCCTTAGGCACACTATACACAATTGGTTCACTTTTCTCTGTGGCCCCATAATCTCCTTGATTAAAAGATCAGGGACTCAACTGAGTTATAGCATGTGGCAGCAGAGATTCTCTTATATCTGGGGTCCTCATTGACCTCAGAGGATCAGAGCCAAAATTCCTCTCTCAGCTCACCTATCTCTCCAATTTTTTGGTCTCCAAACCTCAGTTGTTAAACATCCAGAAAAGAAGATTAATGATATTACATTGTAGTGGAGGCAGTGAGCTTAATATTACTATCATATCTGAATATCAAATGCCTTAGAACATAAAATGGAACCATTATTTTCTAACAACCATGGATATTCTAATATCTAAATCCCTATAGATTGTTAACAGACAACAGTTACATATTTTTACACAGAAATTTAGAAATCAAACCATACATAACACTGCAGCATGACAATCATGATATTTTGCAACATACTTAAATTTTCATTTTGACATAGCACAACACTTTTAACAACTCATCTCTACCCAGTACATAAGAAGCCTTTACCTAATTTGTTGTCCTTTGATGGGATGTGCATCACGAGTTTTTTGTTAAAGGCAGAGGTCTCAATCTGAAAGAAAAGTCTTATCACAATAGGCAATCCTTGTTTTTTACATTTTGGAAGACCTGTACATCTGGAATCATGAATACATTTAATATACCATTAGATTAACAATAATTAATTGTCATACACATATGAAAACCTTTCTTTCTTAGTTTAGTTTTGTACCAAAAGCATCTTTCATGAGGAAAAACTTATTGTATTTTTTCTGGAAAACTTTACCTTCTGACCATGACCAAATTACTGAGGGTGTCTCCCAAGAGACTGGACATCACTGGGGGCTCCTTATTAATGAACAAATGTTGGCCACTCCTTTATTCACCAATTGGAGTCCTGTCCAATAATTTCTCCCTACCCTAAGGGATTTTTGTTTAATTATCTTAATTTTTGTATGAGCTATAAGAAAGACAATTTTGATATCACTTAGACCAGCTACTGAAGCATGCTTTTACGTGTATAACCCAAATTGTATTATGAATAAAAGATCCAAAATTGCAAAATAAAAAAATGAAAAGAGAAAAATTGTTGGGCTCAAATGAAAAAGGAACAGCTATTTATAGAATGGACAAACAAATAACAAGTACACAGAACAAATGAACAAACAACTTTACAAAATCAGAGTGCACACAAATGTATTTTTAACCAAATTGAACTATAGTAACTCTATTACAATTTTAGAAATTTATAATAATAAACAGGCTAATCAGGTTTTTTTTTGTTTTAGCAGAGATCTCTTAGAAGCAGAATTTGGAAGGAATACAATCTTTAATCTATAATGAATATATTTTTAAATTTTTTTTTCTGTCTTAAGAATACTGGTAACTTTCAGCTCAGTTTTCTTTATATACTCTGTTGAGACCCTTGATTCCCATTTTGGTTACCATCTCCTGGGAATTCTGAGTCAATTCCTTCAATAGGCTCTAGGTCAGACCTATTCTCATTATTGTCAGCTTCTCCAGATCTGACTTCATGATACAGTTGGACAGCATGTTCTAGCAAATCACAAGCATACCCTTGACCCCCAAATTAGATTTTTTGCTTTACCTGATTGAATTGTCTTTCTGCTGCTGTTCTTCCACCTTTTGTAAAATTTAAAAAGTTAATAGCATATGTTGCCAAATGAAGCTATTATGAGGTGTGAATTTTGTAGGGAAGGATCCCTCCTTTTGTATTTGTAACCGAATTTTGGTCATATGATGAAACCTGTATCCTATGTGTTGGAAGAGGAAGCTGTCACATAGCCTCCCTTACCCTCAAATGACCCATCTGTGAAAACAGAAGCAAACTGAATTAATTTGTCTGAAGGAAAATGACAATCAATAACACCATAGAAATTAGCCTAAAAGCTGGATGGAGCCAATTAGTATTACCAAGTAAGGTTTGAAAATCAGTTAGGGTTTATCTGAACAGTTTGGGGCACAATATATCTTTTTTGGATAAGATGACCCAAATATGAAAAGGTTGTCATAGTTGCAACCCTTTGGAGGCTACTAGTAGGCTTGCCACCACTTAAATGGGATGTCAAAATCAAGTGACTGTTTAAACCCCAGTGCTCTGATTGGACTCCAAATCTTTACACCTCTTTTTAAAATATCAAGGCTTTTCTATATCAATTAAATTTAGGAACATAAAACAGGCCATCAACCTTATTAGGAATCAAGAGAATTTTAAGTAATCTTTTAAAATAGCTCCATTATTGTAAGTTTTAAGAATTTTTTTAACTAAAGATAAAATATTTTTTATCTTGAGGATTAAGAGAGTCTTTTAAATTAATCACCTTAAAGGAAACATGTAAAGGCTTTTTATTAAGGTCAATAGACCACCATTCCCCAATTTGTGTACCTGATAATTGCCAATAAAGCACTCCTGTGCTGAATATTGACCTGCCAATGAATGCACTTGTTTCCCCTGATGTGCACAAAATTTGAGAAGCATCTCAAATTCTACCAATTCTCCATAATGGGTTTCCCCATTCAGGTGCCAAATTGCTGTGAACCAGCACAGACCTTGGTGGTCCCAGGGAAAAAAAGTGAGAGGATTTAGAAAATATAGGTGAGATGAAAGCTGAGGTCTGGTGAAGTGGCCTCTTTTCAGATGGGAAAGGAAGACTAGATGATTACTGTAGGGGAATTTATTTATACTTTCACAAAATTAGTATCACAAGACACAGAGTTACCTAGTGACTAATGACTGAAATTGTCTCAGGCAAGATGTTTTTCTCAGGACCGAAGTATTTCCAGCTTCAGCCACTCCCTACAATGGCAGAGTTCAATATTGAACACATGAAAAGACCTCTTCCCCCAGACTGGGCTGAGTGGTCCTTTCCTCTCTTGCAGACTAGAGCAGTCAGGAGAAGAGCTGTGGATACCAGTAAGGAAAACCTGGCCTTCTTTCTGGCCTCCAGACCAGATCCCTCAAAGTACCCTGACTGCCCTTTCAGCGGTGTCTACATACAGTGTTAAATACCTGAGGATGAGAAAATTATTTTAAAACTGAATTAAGCATATCTACTCTAGCCATTTTAGACATTTTAGCCAGAGTAATGACACACTCATTAACTTTCTCTACTATGCTTTATTTTAGAACCAGAGACAAGCTATGTGATTCAAATATGAATCCACAGCTACTTTCAGTGAAAAAAGTTCTTAGTACTTCTCAAGGATGGATGGGTTGGTAGAGGGGAAACATGGGGATACTTTGAAGTCAAAGGCTTCCCAAGCCTAAAAGATATTCTCACAAGCTCTTTCTCACCAGAACTCAGCACAATTCCTTTACACCTGGAGCACCTCCATGTAGCTGCAACCACCCACCTGACTCAGTCCCCACCACAGTCCAAATGTCAAACTGGCAGTGCAAATATGAGCACCAACCCTCAGGACTGTGAAAAGGGTATGGAAAATGGTAAAAGTCACAGGCAGAAGGTAGCATGAGCTGCTGCTCAAGACCATCCCTGTGATCAGGCAGAAGTGAGCGCCTATCCTGCTACCCTTAAAGGGTAGGTTCTTATATAGCCCATCAGTATTCCAAGCAGAGTTTCATCACTTTCCCAACCAAGAGTGCGTGAAACTAAGGCTGGAGTCTGGGGAGAAAAGGGAAGGGCCCCCAGAGTAGATGGCAGGGGGAGGAGGGTGTGAGTAGTGTGTGTGTGTTCTCCAGGAGGACAAAGGATCAAGAAATCTAAGCCAAATACAGGGAAAACAGTTTCCTAAGAGCTGAAAGAATGCTCATGTTCAGGAATGTCATGCTTATTGGATATGGGGCCTATGCTGAACTTAAAGTTCTTTGGCTGTTGTTGTGTATTTGAATATTCACTTAAATGGATCATGGAGTGAATCTCCGTTGGAAGCACATTGTAGCTTTGCACCTCTCTGGGAAGTGATCTTAGGCAAAGTATGTGACTCATCTGAGGTTGTTTTCTTAATTGGTAAAACAATCCCATCTTTTATAGGGCAGTAAAATTCAGTGTGACACGATGTACTACACTGCCTGATATAAAGTCAGCATTTAGTAAATTGAAGCTATTATTATGGTGAAAATCAAGGAAGGCAGTGGAACCTGCCGAGTCTCCCTTTCCATCCACATACAGCCACAGAAGACCTGACTTATGCCCTAAAGTCCTGACTCTATTTTGTTTGTTTTCTTTGTAAATTGAAATACTCCGGGTGTGGAAGCCACAGAGGTCACTAATACCCTTGAGTTAGTCTTTGAGATGTTTTTCATTTTTTTTCCCGAAGGGCTTCAGCCCTGGAAGATTCAGTCCAGGGTACCCTTCTCTCTGAGAAGCTACTTCCTGGGATCCTCTCTTCCTTTCTTTTCTTCAGGATCACCATGGAATCCCAAGCTATTATGGATGTATTAGAAATGGGAAAACAATTTTATTTTCTTACTTTTTTTCCTGTGAGAGCCACCCTGTGACTTTGAAACAATTTAACGATTTGAATCTTGAGACTAGAATTCACAAACAATTTAATGATTCTCATTCTTCTTCCACTAGTTTAGTTCTCTCTCTTCATACCACAAGTGTTTGGCCAATAAAACTCAAGCCAGGTGCACTCTTTTTGCATTGATGGTAATGTTGTGGTAAGGCATAGGCAATATTAAGAAAAGAAAAGAAAAGAAAAGAAAAGAAAAGAAAAGAAAAGAAAAGAAAAGAAAAGAAAAATACCCCTGGAAATTAAACATGTATGTGTTCTCTCTTTAACAATAAACCAGCTTAAAGTGACTACTTTTCAGAAGTCACTGTTGAGTTGGTTTTTACTTGATGCTTTCTGTACCTTATTTCTTTGTATATTTTATGTATATATATAAATACATATTATATGTAACATAATATGTATTTATATATATAATAGTATATATAGTATATTTTAAGTTTTATAAAAAAGACAACTTTTATTTAAATGTGTCCTCCTTTGAAGACACCAGAACATTTAAATGTAAGCAATTTCAAAATTATGGAATTAATATATGACAAAAATTAAAGTTATCTGTTCATCAGTATTGATTTCATCATTTGGCTTCTTACTGGTGAGTAAATCTGACTAATCTGACACCTGTGTCTTCTGAGCTTGGGGAAGTTAAATCTGTTATATTTTAAGATTTCAACTTTCTCAAGTTGATTTTCTTGGATCTGAAGAGCTGGTGTCCTCAAATGTGCTGCTCTGTGTACTTTTAGAAAATGAGGTGTCTGATACATCTTTGGAAGGGTGGAAATAAGAACGTTTGGCCAGCTCTGGGTTGATGAAGTATTGCCTCTTTCTTCTTTTGCAACTGAAAAAGAAAAAAGCATGTTTTAACACTGTTTCAGCCTTGTATTTTATTATTCAACTTAGAAAAGTACTTATAAAAATGAAAATATGAATGTATCCTTTCTGGTATATTGGTTATTTCACTACAAACATGTAGTTTTTCTTTAATTGTAATTTAATAACACCAAGTACACTGTGAATGAAGCATGTCTCAAATCTTGAGAATAGAATTCGCAGACAAGTGTACTAAAACAGTGCAAGTTTAATATCATGTAAAATAAACTAGGATAGCAGAAATAAATACCTAGGATCAGAGACTTGACTGACCATAGAAATACATCATTCATCAAACGCTACAATGAAAAATGCAATTAATTATAATTATGACTATTAAATAATTTTGTTAAGATTTTTGAAACTAATACCTTGTACAGTGTAGAAATTTAAAATCAACAGTCCTGTTACTTGGGTTTGAGTTAAATATAATAATTTTATATTAAAAAAAGAACAAAGCAAAAGGGCCAAGTATGGTAGCACAGTCCTATAATCCCAGAGCACTAGGGCAGGAGCATCCCAACGTCGCCCAGGCTGGGCAATTTAGAAATTTAGTGAGACTCCATTTCAAAATAAAAAATAAGAAAGGGATGTGGACATACCTCTGGAAGAAGGCCCTGAGTTCAACACAGAGTGCCAGAGAGAGAGAGATTTCTGAAGATCTCAGGCAAGACTTGCCTGAGTGAGGAGTGTGAGACCCTAGGCGGTGTGCTGGAGAATGTCCACAAGCATTATCTAGACCATCTATAGACCAAGTGACTATTTCTATCTGTAGGTGACTAAAACTATTGGGAGAATGCTAAAGGTTGTGGAGCGGTTAAACCATGACTGAACCTGAGGTCAGCAGAGCCTAGAGCAAAGCCAGTCCCAAGGACATGGAATGCCAGAGGCAGACTGTGTAAACAAGTTGACCTCTAGCTCAGTTGTATATCAACAGGTGTTTGGCCTTGGTGTAACTACAGTACAGATAGCTTTGAGGATGTTTTGCTTTCAGTGTTCTCAGCAAATGTTGAAACTTTGCACTCTGGATCTTGTCATGTGCTTTTTCTTTCATTCCTTTTTTTAAATTTTGTATAAATAAAGACACTGGGACTGAGATGTTATCACTGCCTCTCAATCAGAGAGGTCATGTGCCACCTGGTCCCAGCTTTCCTTTTCGTATGTGTCTATAATTTTTTCTTAATTTCCCATTAATCCCTCTCAAGACCTTGCTCCCCACACAGGGAAGATACTCCATGAGAAATGGCCCCATGCTCCTGCTATATAAGGGAACTGGAGTCATAGTGAATACTTGCAGATATATTATTCAGGAGTCCCATATTTCAACTAAGATAGAAGGGAGGAGAGCTGGACATCACGCATGAGTTACAATACTGCAAAGCTTGACTGACTTACTTCAGGTTCCCCAATTTGAAAAGTACAGCAATGCAGAAAGCCAAAAGAATGATAACAATGATGAGGGTTATCAGCGTGAGGCCCAGAATTAATGTGAGCTTGAAATCCTCTAGGCCTGGTAGGTGGTCTTCTGCACTTGTATCGTTCTCATCAGAGCCTGAGAGGAAAGAGAGAAGAGACCATGGAAGGAGTGTGTCCCTCGTGCACCCTGGGTGAGTAGGGATTGCAGAGCTACTCTGCAGAGCATCGCAGGATTCACTGCTCACTGTCCCACACCCAACGTGAGGTGGAGGAGGAGGCCACCACCAGGGCAGGGGTTCTTTCCTTTTCAACCTTCCTGCCAACTCTGGAGTAGCTGTCCAGGGCTGCATGTTACAGGACTGCAGAGGTTTATGCATTTTTCCCTAAAACATATTCAGGAAGTGGCAAAATCTGATTTCAGTCAGATGTCTAACTATGGACAGCCTGACAACTTGGGAAGAACCTGTCTCAAAAGAAAAAAAGTAGCAGACTTTCTCCCTGTATTAACTATGAACCATTTTTAAGAACCTATCATTTTTGAAGAGATTACAGTTAAAGTGGTTGACTTCTACATAAAGAACTAGACTTGTGGAAGAGAAAGGTGTATATTCTGTTGTGATGGCCTGATTTTCTCTTACACTGAAGGGTAGGTATACTGAGGCTTTTCCCAAGAGGCTAAAGAGCTGTTTGACATTTTATTACTGGGTAGCTTAAAACTAGTGTGCCTGACATTACCAAATCAATCAATCAATCAATCAATCATACCATCATGTCTGGATCAAGAGACATCAGGAAATCTATGGATGAAAATGCATCTTTACTGCCAGATTTTACATGTCCATGAATATATATATGACTTAAACTTTTAATTAGACTTTAGATGACCATGTCATCATTTTCCCCATTTCTCACAGACCTCCCACCCCTATTCCATGTGCTTTTACTATTTCCAGGCAGTCCTTGGGTAATAAGCAATACAAATTCCCGTATCTACGTTTTCTGATTTGTAAAAACTATAATTGTCAAAGCGTGATTTTAGACCAAGCAGGATGAAATGTATACAGTTGCCGATGCCTTTTGTGGGCTTTGAGATGAAATTCTTTGGGAATAAACAAATCACATTAAAATGGACTGTTCACTTAAATTGGTTTCTGCCTCCCAGGAGTCTTCATAAAGAGGTGTTTTCATTGTACATTTATGAAGATCATGGTCAGAATCAGAAAATAATTCAGAATTTCTAATCATTGAAAGATACAGAAAAGATAATTTCAGACTTCGTAGGCTCTTGTCCTAAGCCTCAATTTCTTTATCTGTAATATGGAGGAAATAGTCACTTTGTGGAGTTGCTCTGAGGATGGACCTAAATGTAGCTAAAGCACCAAAATACCCAACATACAGTATTGCCTCAATAAATGACAGAAAATTAAGCCAAATTTATTCACTTACAATTTAAAGAGGAGAAGTCACAAAATATTTCTGAAATGATTCAGCATTAGTCATTCCTGTATACAACTTTTCTAAACAAAAAAAGACTTTCATTTTCTTGATGCACCACATGGCAAATGGCGACCTTTGTCAAATAATTTAGGGCAGAACTAAGATGATAGGTCTTAAATATATCACCAGATATCTATTTTTTTGAGTCATTTATTTGTAGTTTGGAGGGATATTAACATATTGTCTTTTCATGAAAGTTTACATTCAGAGAAAGAGTTCTTTTGTTAATGTAATTATCCATTAATTAAAACTGTATTCAGTAGCAGACACACACATTCCTTACTGGTGAGAATGTAAAATAATATATCCCCTTCAAAACCAGTTTGGTAGTTTCTTCCAAATTTAGTCATACTGCAGTCTTACCACATAGTCCAGTAATTTTGCTCCCAAATATTTACCCACATGTAGAAAACTTATGTCCACAAAAAAGCTTGACACAAATATTTATATCAGCTTTATTCACAATTATCCAAAATTGGTTCCAACGATATGACATTCTAAAAAAGGCAAAACTATAGAGAAATTAGTATAATCAGTGGTGGCCAGGCATTCAAGGGAGAAAGGAATGAGGGATGAGGACAGAAAAAGGGACATCAGGGCCTTGAAACTTTGTATGAGACTATATGATGGTGGGTGATTGACATTTTATATTCTTCCAAACCAAAAGTGCTGTATAGTACAAAGAGTGAAGCCTAGTATGAGTTACGGCCTTCAGTCGACAATAACGCATCAATGCTGCTTCGTATATTTTAACACGTGGCACCAGTGAAAGTGCTAACAGGAGGCTGAAGAGGGCGGGATGTGGGAACTCTCAGGACTTTCTACTAAATTTTTCTTTAAACCAAAACTCCACTAAAAGTAAGCCTAGCTGTGTCCATGTCACTGTATTTGGAGTATCAGCTTGAGGAACAGAAGCTGAAACAGGAAGATGGTAACAGTCACCCGCAAAATGGAAACTGGAGGAAGATGCTCAGGAACTGTGACTCTCCTAAAAGAGCAAATGTCCCCTCTGACATAATACCTACATACGCCAGCCTGCACTAGGGAGAATAGTACCACCTTGCAGCCGCTATATGGATTATGTATCTATTAATTGAGGTACTTTGTTCTTACTTGGAATTGGTTGAAATAATTGATCTTTATCACCTGTGCCCACAGTCGTTCCACTTACAGCTGTTAAAACAATAAATTGGTGTTTTAGAAAAGAATCACCTGGCAAAAGTATTGTATGTGCATAAATGTGTGTATAACATGTGCAGTTTGTTCTCATTGTTCATGGTAATTATCATGGTCAAAATGGTAAAGATCAGGTATAACTCATTCCTGAACCAAGCTTATCTAGCACATGGGCTTTCTCCATGTGGCGCAGTATAGCTGTCTTGCATTCAGGAAGATTATCCAAAATTTGAACATGCCACTTGGGGGCCAGCTCAAAGTATGACTGATTGTATATGTCTGGCAATTAAAACTTTTTGAAGCTCTGCCAGCATTCACAAATGACCTCGTGGTTGTCACAATCATTAATTTTGGGGTGACAAAGAGATTTTAGAGAGGTGATACAGAATACAAATAAAAAATATGCAATGAGGATTGACTAAATACGACATATATACATATATAATGCATATATATAACACATATATTATATTTATATACACGTACATCTATAAATGCTAGTATGCTCATACATGCATGTATAGATTGACATGTGCATATTGAACATGCATACTTATGTATTAACAACATACACATTACTTTTATGCATGTCTATATTTGATATTTTGCATGTATACATGTATGTGTACTTATGGGTACACACACTGTTACAAACACAAAGAACTTGTATATTGGACATGAACCACTGGATCTGGAGGAATAGAAGCCATGAAACAGGAAGATGGTAATAGTCATCTGCAGAATGAAAACTGGAGGAAGATGCTCAGGAACTGTGACTCTCCCAAAATAGTAAATGTCCCCTCTGATATAATACCTACATACACTAGCCTGTACTAGGGCTATTTTAAATTTTATTTAAAGATTTTAACCCAGGGACAACTAGATTTTTATATTTGTAAGAGTAAAACTTCTTATGAAGAAGAATAAGAAACTGCAGGAGTATACCACTTTCTAGGCTTTTATTGAATTTGCTATTACGTGTGACAGTCAAATCTTGACTTTGATTCTTGGTATTAGAAATATGCTATTTAGACTGAGCTTGACTTTCTCACATAAGATTCTAGAAAACCAAAACATTTTCCCAGCCATCTAATTGAATGAATTTACCTTCAACTAATTTTGTCCAAAGTGCAGGCACTGTTGGGGTTGTTTCTGTTTAAAAAAAACAAACAGGATAAAAAATAAGGTAATTTGGCTTTAGTAACATTCGTCAGTGCATTTATTTAGCAGTCATACCTTGAGGTCCTATCAGTAGCTGTGATTAAAGTTATAGAAGTATACAAGGCACAGGCCTTATATTGAAGGAACTCATGCCTAACTCTGGAGGTAGAGAATATTTGTTGGCTATGTTGCAGCTTTAATAGAAATGAACAGCTGCTATGCACAAGCCTAATTCAACATTTTGAAAGGCAGGTGATGTTCCAATTTAGGATTAGATGACTAGGAATCAATTACCAGGCAAGGAGAAGCTACTCTTGTGGGCAGGTTCAGCAAGCTCTGGGAGCTTCAAGTAGTCTAGAGGAAGGATTTGGAGGAGGAATGTGACCAGTGATAAGACTGGAAACTTTTACACAGGCCAGATCATTTCAGACCTAAATGTTTGGTTGAGAAGTTAGAACATGACCCTAAATTTAGTAGTAATTACTAGAGATACTTTAGAAGGGAAATGCCATGATATTCAGATTTCCATTTTTAACCATATCAAAAAATTAGAGAAATTATATATAGTGGGTTTTTTTTTTGTTGTTTTTTTTGTTTTTTGTTTTTTGGTCTTTCTGAGACAGGGTCTCACTATGCAGTTCAGGCTGTCCTTGGGCTCACTTTGTGGCCCAGGCCAGTCTCAAACTTGCAACAAACTCCTGCCTCAGCCTCCCAGGTGCTGGGATTACAGGCGTGCACCACCACGCCTGGCAAATTTTATATTCTTAAAAGTACTGTTGAATGTGCACTATAATTCAGAGTTACCTGTTAGAAACATATTTGATTTTTAGGAACTAGAGAAAATAGTATTTCATATAATGACAGGTAAGAATGCACTGTCTTCAATTTGATCACTCCCTCATCCTGGGTTGCTAGGGCTTCACAAATATAAGGAATAATATCTTTGTAGAAAAGTAAAATATGATTTTGATTTTCCAGCCTCAAATCCCAACTCTCTTCCCTCAAATAATGTTAGGAAATACTAATCCTAACCCTAAAAAGAGATGTTTATTTATCAAGTAGGCAGAAATTTTTACATTATATGAATAAATTATGTTTATAATAATTGAATACATTTATATTTGTTTAATGTAAACTCACATATTCCCATAAATATAAATAAGCATATTTGCTTTATATTTAAAAATATTTGTTTCCTTATTAATATATTTATATAGATATAAATAAAAGACATTTTATTAAAATAAACTTAAAATTTCTAAAAGGCGGAGTTTCTATGCCTTGTCATCTCACTGAAGATGTTTTAGCGACCTTAGAATGAGCAGCATAAATGGTTTAGCATGCTATTCCTTTATGTAACATTAAGAGAAGGGACTCAGATTTTCAAGTCATAAAATGATGTGGTCCAGTTATGAATACAGTGAAGTAATTTTAATACTTTGCTTAGTTTTTTGAGGGGATGCAATAGGTTCGTGTTCTTCCGTGGTGGGAATTTCAGTTGTAGTGTTGATTTTATCTAGAAAAAGAAATAAAGGATTATCAACATGTCAATATCAACTAAACATCTGCGAGTAGGAATATTTTAGGGTAAAAATGACAGAAAAACAAGGAGAAGCAATGCAAGAAAGACACTGGCACCCATATTCTGAAAATAACATAAAGAAGGAGAAAGAAAAAACGAGGCACTGAAGAATAAAGTTTTTGTGATAATGCTGAGGTGAGAAGGAAGTGCCCGTGATTTGTGGAACAGAAGAAAAATGGAGAACAGGGATGACAATCTTCTGCTAGAGGAGAGAGAGAAAGAGTAGTTGGCTGAGATAACTGGCTTTAAAAGGTTCTCTGCACGGGCCTTAAAATGTGACTCACGGCCTTGAGATATCAATCCTAGTCACTCTGATGTGCTCAGTGTGACAAGATCAAGGGAGGCAGTGCGAGGTCCTTGTCAGTCGTAAATGGGTTATGGATGAAAAGACTTTGGACAACACATTAGGTATCTGCAGGCCTAAATTAACATTATGGTTTAGATATAAAACATACCCAAAATCTCACTTTAGGGGGTAGGGTCTGGCCTGCATGGGCAGGTCACTGGGGTCATGACTTGGATATATGATTCTGGGCAGAGTTCAGAAGACTAGGATGCTGATAGGAATGCAGACAGTAAAGGCCAGGCTCAGGTGATTTCAGTTGGGAAGAAGGACTACACTGGCAGTTGGACTAGCAGCCATGTGTGTTATTCTCTGGCAGAAAATGTGTCTACATTTTGTCTGTAACCTAAGAGGTTGATCTGGTGGATGAAATTTCATTTTTTTTGTGTTTGTTTTTGTTTTTTTTCTGGTACCAGGAATCAAACTCATGACCTCGCACTTGCAGGGCAGGTGCTGTGCCGCTGAGCTAAATCCCCAGCACCTGGTGGATGAAATTTCATAGCAGTCCAACATTTAGGTCATGGCACATGTACTGCTGGTTGCTTTTACTCAGGTTGTTAGTGAGAAATAGAAGCAAAAATTAGAATCAAAAGATATAAAAAGTTTGCAGTTTTTTTCAGCCAACACCTGCAGAGTTGGAACAGAAGAAACCATGGGTGCTTAGAGAGTAATATTAAAAAGAGAACAAGAATTTTGCACCAGGACAATAGGAATGATGACTTGAAGACATCTTAGGAAACAGCCAAATCCCATATATCCTATGGTGATGAATATACAAAGATAGGCTCCTTTGAAAGATTTTGCTTTGAGAAGAGAACCCCAAGGCACCATTCTTATTCAAGGCTGACAAGGGAAGTTTCCCGCTGAGTTCAACCATCCAGGAATTCAGAGGCCATTTCAGTAATGATCCAAGGGACCTGTGGTACTGGGTAAGCCAGTGGCAGACACTGGCATCATCCACATTGTGCTGATTTTTCAGGCATGAAGAATACACTCAGATTTCAGAAGAAGGCCCATGAAGCCAGACAGCATGCCCCTGAGAGGACACTGCATGAAATTGTGATAGTAAAACCAAAGTGCTGTAGAGACCCAAGGAGCTTGGAGATGCCAGGTATTGGAAAATGTTGTGAGGAAAACTGCAGGCAGCAAGCAAATCCAGCTCAAGAGAGAGGCAAATAGCAAGGCCATGGGAGGGGCTGCCTGAGGCCTTTGGAGCTGATATTTTGCCACAACCTGCCCCAGGTGCTGGACACACAGCTATAGGATTTAACACTTGTCCCCCCAGGGTTTGGTCTTGCTTTGGTCCAATTTCTATTTCTTTATTCCTCACTTTTGGAGTAGCAATGTTTACCTTGTGTCATTATATGTCAGAAGTACATGTTTTGATTTTTATAGAGGATCACAGCTAAGAATTTGTCTTGAGTCTCACAGGAGACTTTGGATTTGGACTTTTCAACTGTTAAGACTTTGGTGATTCATGCCATGGGGACAATATTATAATTTAGATTTAAAATGTCCCCTCAAAATCTCATTTTTGGAAGTGGGGCATTGTTGCAGGGGCTGGGGTCACTGGGAGCATGATGTGAAAGGGTATATCCTTATCCCTGGCTCCTCTCTTCTCTCTGTTTTCTGGCCAGCATGTGGTGAACAGTTTACTTCTGTCATGCTATTCTAGTATGCCATTCCTACCTTGGAGCTAGCCAACTATGGACTAAATTCCCTTGTGGTGGATTGACAACTGGTGGTCAACTTGTAACACCCAGCTGAACTGAACTAGTGTAGTGCTGGGTCCTCAGGCCAACCTGAGGATTGTTGCCAACAATATAAAAATAAGAACTGGAGAGGAAGAAGTTAGGGCTGTTGGTTCTCCTGGGGGCTGTTGGTTTCCTAAAGGAGATTGTCATGCTGGCTTTCCTGATATGAACTAGGCTGTTCTCATCATTGGAGGAGACTAGGACCTTACTGCTGCTGAGAATGGCTATGGTTCACTTTGGGGAGCTCTGCTCCTTACTTTGAGCAGTGCCTTCCCAGTGCAGATCCTTGAACCAGACTTGCATGAAACATTGTTGTGGGCTCTAGGCCTCCAGTTGGACTTGAGGGGGCATTGTCACAGGTCTTCAGCTGGACACATGCAGGACATTGCTGTGTGATGTAGGCCCTCAGCTGGACTCTTTTGGTCTTTAGTGTGTGGACATATTTCCTGCATTCTTTTGTAGATGATGTTTTGGGTGACTATTATAAAATAATTCTATAAAATTTATGTGTCTTGTATTAAATTGTTTTCCTTATAAACCCTGACTACAACAGCCCTGAAACTGAGATACAATAAATCTCTCTTCCTTTAAATTTCGGGTGTCAAGTGTTTTGTTCTAGTGATGACAAAGTGACTAATACACTTAGGGTATAACTCAGTCTAGAGTGTGGCCCTCTGCAGGTGTGTCACTGAGAGAGGGTTTGGGAACAACTGTGGCTCAAGGGCCACTTTTCTCCATGTAGCTGGACGTAGTAGTTAACTTTGCTGAATACCACATCCAGTATAAGTTCCATATGTATACAGACCACCTCAGGAAAGAGGAGCATTACAGAGAGACAGAAATGCATTCAGACACAGCTCACAAACTTGTCACAAGAAAGGATGGAGAAGGGCTCCAATGATGGAGCTGGCATTGCTTCAGGTAGGACCCAAATCAGTTAAGCTCTTAAACTTTGCTATGCACCCATTACGCTCCACTTCAGAGAAAAGCAACTGGTTGCTTCAGTGTACACCTTCTTCTTGGAACTTTAATAACTATACTCAAGCAAGCCATATTTAGTCAAAATTAGCCTAGGCCTCTCTATGTCCTCCAGGGCCTTGTCCTCTAGGCTGTCCCCACCATGCATGCACATGTTGTTGGAACCTCTGTTAAGAGGGCAGGAATTTCTCATTCCAGGCTGTTTCTTGACAGCCCCTGGGGCCTGAATTGTGGGAACAGAAGTTAGGATTTTTGGAGTCAAATCTGCGGGTCCTATGGTTCTCAGTATCCCATATCCTCAGGGAGTTTTAGGGTCCCAGTCTGCTTTGGAGCTCTGACTTTCTCTGTCTTGTCTCAGGTAATTCAAGATGCTATTTGCTATACACAGCAAGATTTCCATTATCTAATTAATATCTTCCCTGGAGATAGCATGGTCTCATGTTTGGAATTATTCAAAACATTCCACTATGATCAAGTAGCTTTATTAATAATTAGGCATTTAGTGAGTCTGTTTTGTCTGCCACAGCCAGAAAGAGATATTCTCTTTCCCATTTCTGCTTGTTGAAGGGTTTTTTAATAAAGGAGTAAAATTGTGGGTTTAAGAAAGATGCATAATATCTCAGATTTCTAAATTTAGCTATTTAATTTTTCTTTCCAGGCAAACCAGAATACTAGGTTCACAAAGACAAAAGCCTTCCTACCTTCTGAATTATCAGTGGAATGGACTTCAGCCTCCAAAGTATGATATAGGGGAAGAGTGAGAAAAACCTACGGGATGACTAGGAATTCATCCGGGGGCCAGAATCAGAGTCTACCTAATGGGGAAACTCCTAGGCTTTTAGTTCTGGAGCCAAGACTCCTTTCCTCCACAACACTCCCTAGTGCTGATATCCAATCCTTCCTTAAGGGGTTCACAAGTACAGTGGTGCCATTCAGTACTCACAGTTCTTCAGGGCAAAAGTCAGATCTGTTGTTGCTTTCACAGTTATTTCAGAATCATTACTGTTTGGATTTTGTGTGACGAACTCATCTGAAAAACACAAAAGCAAGACTCTTCAGCAAATATCTAAATGACTTCTTGTACATTATCATTTTTCCCATGAGATTTTTTTACTTAAAACATGCACACTGAGTAGTTTTTTATCTTCAGTTAAATGGGACAACAGTGATACTAAAAAATCATGAGGATAAAAGTCATTGTGCTAAGTGAATTGGAGCAACAATTATTGATGAAATTCAAGGAAAACATGTAAGTCCATAATGGGTCCCAAAGTAGATTTGTGGATATGCAACATTATCACTGTCTGTATTGATAAAACCCCAAAATAAGCAGCCTTCATTTGAAACTTTTGTTGTGCCATAGCGCCCTTCACGTTAAAAACTATACAGCTCAATAATAATAAAGATGGACATAGACGTACACATATAGAATCCTCCTTTTAGGAACCATCTGTGGGGCTTGTTGTAATCAAAAAAACTAAAGAACATGTTTACCCAGCCAAGAGGTCAAAGTAAACTGGGTGAAGGTGGCAGACCAAGCACACACACATACCTATCTGTTCTTTGCGATATCTCATGGAATGACAGAAGATTTTACACAGACATGGATGTATGTGTATGTGATTATCTACATGTGCACTAATTTCTCCCAGACCACACACATGAAAAAGACTGTATCCTTAAGTTACCAGGTTAGTAGAATTCTTGCAGCAGATTTTTGAAAAAATAAGAAGAAACCACAGTAAAACAATCATGCTGGGAGTTATGAAAATATAAAAATTAAAATACTATGGTTTCGTTAGGAATGGACTGATTGGGAAAGAACAATAAAATTATTAATAATTATTCTGATATAGTATGAAAATTTAGATTATATTAAATGTGTCACATAAGTATAGAACATGTTTTAGACAGTGGCTATTGTCTTTGAAAAATATACTGTTTTACCCTTTTTATATGCCATATACAAAATAATTAAAGATACAAAAATTTAAAACTTAATAGGAAATTATTACAAATAATTAAAAGAATAATTTAATATATTGGATTGGAAAAGTCATGTTTAAGCAAGATAATGTAGAAATAGTAAAGGAATTCATCAACAGAATTAGCTTTATACAGTGGGAAATTTCCCTGTAATTAAGGATACTAAAACAGATGTAAAGGCAAGCAATATCTAAAAGAAAATTCTTTTTTTTTAGTACTGGGAATCGAACTTACAACATCGCACTTGCCAGGCAGATGCAGTGCCACTGAGCTATATTCCTGGCCCTAAGAGAAAACTCTTAATACTTATATCATTATGAGTTATAAACTAAATTTGAATGGACCTTCCAAATATATGGAAGTTGCACTGTTAAAGGTTGAATTGTATCCTTCACCCAGGGAAGCCTATATGGAAGTCCTAACACCTGGTACCTCAGACACGACCCGATTTGGAAATAGGTTGGTTGAAGATGTAATTAAGATGAACTTATGCTGGAGTAGGTGGGCTCTTAATCAGATGTGACTGATGTCCTTACAGGGAGACACGCAGACAGAGACACACAGGGAGAAACCACGCAAAGAGAGCGAGGCAGAGGCCAAGGCAATGCCGCCGCCACGCAAGGAGCACCTGGGGCTGCCAGACGCCGGGAGAGGCAAGGAAGTGTCCTCACCTCGCGCTGTGGGGAGAGGCTTTATTTGATCAGTTAGAACAGACGTTGGACTTCCAGGCCTGGAGAACTGTGGAGAATAGATTTCCGTTATTTTGAGCCTCTTAGTACTCATTGTGTACCTGATTTTAGTAGCGCTAAGAGACCGAAACTCTTTTTTTTTTTTTTTTTGGATAGGGAATCAAACTCAGGGCCTCGCACTTGCCAGGCAGGTGCTGCGCCACTGAGTCCCCGGCCAAGTACATCATTATTTAGTTCATTATCATTATGTCAACTTTTACTAAAGTGAATAATCACCACAATAACATGATGAACTAATGTAGTAGGAAATAATTACCAAAAGAACCCTGTTAAACTTTAGAATATCTTACGAAAAAAATTGTAAAATACGAGGATTTCACTTCACACACTGAAAAGCCTATACGGTAAGTTATAATTAATGAAGTAAGCCATAAAATCAGTATGGTCATTTCAAAAGGAGAGGTAAGATGAATCATCCAGTATAATCATGTTTTGTGTGTGCGTTTTATATATTTCTCCTAAGTGTAAGGACTTACATTGTCTTGTATCTTTATACTGATGGCTAGTTTTATCATTATCCGTAGGCGCCTGTCCTTCTTGCTCTGGAGGATCAGCCTCTGTATTCCTTTTCGCTCCATGTGCATTAAAATCATTGGCCAGATTTTCCTCTTCTTTATCATGCTCCATCGCATCTAAAGACACCATAACATGTAACTGTAGTAAAGCATCACAAATAATTTGTGATAGAAAATTACAATATAAATCATACCGCATCCCCAACAATGAATTTTTATCCTCAGAAAATTGCCACATACCAGTTTTTCCTTGATTAAGTGTCATTCTTCTTATCTGTTATTTCTGTGAAATTTTAAATGTTTACTCACCTTTCATGTTGGGTTTCAAGTTACTAACCCCTGAGAAGAAAAACCCAGATAAAAAAATGAACAATATAAAATTCATTGGGAAAATGATGCAATTTGTGCAGTATTTCACTGTCTCCTAAGAGCTCCCTCCCTGGGGCCTTCAGCTCCTAAGCCTAGGACACTATGACATCAGTGCCCATAAGAATCAGAATTCTGGGAGGGACTCTCAGTTCTTTGTGATTCCATCATAAAACTACCTTATTTTTGATGCTGTGATAGTTTTTAGTATTTCAAAGTCTTTTATGATTATTTGAAAGTCAAGAAATATATTTTCATAAAAGAATGTTGTTAGTTCCTAAAGACTCATTAATATAGTATTTTGAAAACAAACCTT
This sequence comes from Chinchilla lanigera, assembly GCF_000276665.1. Lineage (NCBI taxonomy): Eukaryota > Metazoa > Chordata > Mammalia > Rodentia > Chinchillidae > Chinchilla > Chinchilla lanigera. The sequence goes on along the minus strand of NW_004955472.1, from coordinate 7,589,231 downwards.
TTAGCTTTTAAAAATTATACTATTATATCTTTTTGATAGCTTCAATCATAATATCTTTGAAACTAATCAGAAAAAGCAAGATTCAGACCAAATACCCTGTGAATTCTGGTTCATAGATCACTGAATTATACTTTATCTAAAATTTTAAAGTCCATCTTGTAGGCTTTTAAGGTCTATCTTCTTCAGGAAACATAAAGTATTTGTTTTGGTTAATACATTTTTATCAACAAAACCTATGTTTTGCTTCACAGGATGACTGAGAAAATGACCTAGTATTCAGCTGGTCTTTGGAAGAGGTAGCTTTAAGGGAGGCAGCTCACCATGATGAAACTAGGCTGGAGACAGACATTTCAGGGGTTTGGTGGTGGCATCTGGTAGTATCACCATGTGTAGCTAGTGTTACAGAGCAGACAGAGCCAGCTACAGAAACATATTTGCACTGTGTGCCTCCAAATCTAGCCATTGCATGACTCATATCAGGTGCTTGTTAAGTGAATGCCATACTTTATTTAGTTCAGGAGGCACTTAATGACCCAAAGTCAACTGAGCATTTTCTGAGACACAGAATTTTCATTGTCATTTAATCATATCTCTTTCTCTGTGCCGAGTTCTCCTACAATCTTAGAATATTCTTATTTTCTGATGTAACAAATTCTCTCCACGGGTAGTTTAATAGAGTTCAGATGTGTTAGATATTTTTTTTAAAAATGCATTAGAGAGGGGAAATAAAATGGCAGAGTGATAATCAGCAGCAAAATTCAGCCTTTCCAAGATCCAGTGTCCAGAACCTGGAAAACAACAACTTAACAAAGAGAAAAAAAAGAAGTAGATCTCTGGGAATCAGGAAGGAACTGACAGGAAAATTAGAAACTATAGAGAAGTTGGAGAAATGGACCTCAGTGCAGAGAAAAGAACAAAGCAGCCTGGAAGCTTACCCTAGCTCCTGAGGAAGACAACCCTGCCCCACAGACACAAGATAAACCTCCAGGGCCAGGGAGCTCCAGGAAGAAATGACAGACCAGCCTGGGGTGTCTGCCCCAGGAGGAGCCTGTAGCTCTTGTGAACTCCAAAAGTAGTAGTTTTGATCCAAGGTAACTTTCCACACAGCAGGTAACAGCTGAAGAGGGAATCCTGTGTGATGCCAGCCATATTGACAGAGGCCTTAATCAGGCACCATTTGGGGAAGGGTGAATTATTTAAGTCTGAGACTGTAGGGAACCTCGTTGGTCTCTTGTTGTACCCTGGAGAGAAATGGCGGTGGGTATGAGAAAAATAAAGACAAGAGACGAGAGCTGGAGTTAGGTGGAGTTACTTCTTGCCTGATGGAGCAAGAGGAGTGCCTGAAAACAGTAGAGCGTTCATTTATACCCTGGAGAGGTTGATTAATTCTTTGTCTCATTTCCCAGCAACCAGTTAACAAGTTACAAAGGCTTATTTACTCCAAGGAACTTGTTTACTTCAAGGAGCTCCCATGTTCTCAGGCTGGCTTCATCCTGCACATGTAATTATTGTCCAGCTTCAGCGGCTCCCAACATGAGACTCAGAAAAACTAAAAAATAATTTCACCTCAGGGCCCCAAGTGTAAACCTCTCACAGTGACTGAGTGAGGGAAGCCACAGGAGGCAGTTATAGAGAGAAATTTAAGCTCAGGTTGGGAAAGGCATGGGAACGGTTCTCTGTGGTGAGAGGCCAGGTTCAGCTTGTATTACGCTCAGAAACAGTGGGGTCTACTCTATCTCTCCCCATGCACGAAAACGAAATAAAATAAAAATGAATCAAAGAACTGAATGTTAAAACAAAACTCTTAACCCACTAGAGGATAAAACAGATAAAATTCTTGATGTCCCAGGTATAGGCAAAGACTTTCTGAACAGAAACCTTGTTGTAAGGAAATAGCACCTAGAATCAACAAATGGGATCAGATCAAATTAAAAAATTTCTGCACAGCAAAAGAAATAAGCAATAGAGTGAAAAGATAAGCTGCAAATGTGAAAAAATTTCCATCTATTTCTCAGAGACAGAGGACAAATATTCAGAATATATAAAGAACTCAAAAAATTAGGCACCCCAAAATAAAAGACCCAATCAAAGGTAAGCAAATTAAATGAATATAAACTTCACAGAAGTACAAATAGAGGCAACCCATTCAGGACCTCTCCTGTCTCTCAGAAGCTATTCCTATTCCCTATTCCTCATTCTTATTCTCCAATACGTTTTTCATCTCTTAACCTCCACTGTTTCTTAGAATTCATTCTTTGACCTCAGGGAACATGAACTTGGTTTATTTGACATCTAGCATTTTCCCCATATCATCTTGGAGGTTCTACCAAGCCACTTGCAAGGAGATAAGAGTTTGCTTTTTATTTCATCACACCTTTACAATATCTCGATCCCTCCTGTCTCTCAGGATCTATTCCTATCCACCATCTTCCATTCCTATTCTCCAATAAATTTTCATACCCCTCAAAAAGGAAAAAAGATTAAAAAAAAGATGTGGTGCTTTTATACAATGGGGTACTACTCAGCCATAAAGAAGGATAAACTTGAGACTTTTATAGGTAAATGGATGTAACTTGAGATCATAAGTGAAATAAATCATACTCACATATGTAAACATTGTATTGTCTCCCTAGTGAGAATTTGTAAGAGTAAATAAGGTCTGAAATGTACAATAGATAGTGAAATGGGAAGGAATTGTTTAAAAGGAAAAGGAACTAAGATAAGGGAAAGAGGAAAGGAAGGAAGGGAAAAGGGAGGAAAAAATGCAAGTTAGTTTTGCTATTAGTGTGTCTTAGTTCATTGAAAAGAGGTTTGTGCTAATATCAATTGGAGAATTTTCTATGCCCATATCTTGTACTCTGATTATTTTGACGATGACAATATGCAATGCATTAACTGTTGTTATTCTCCTATTATCTGTTATGAAATTGCTTTATCTTTTTTCATAAAAAAGAAGTACAAATGGCTAATAAATCATGAGAAAATAGGGGCTGGGGATTTAGCTCAAGGGCACAGCACTTGCCTGGCAAGTGCAAGATCGTGAGTTCGATTCCCAGTACCAGAAAAAAACAAAAACAACAACAACAACAACAAAAAAAAATCATGAGAAAATGACCAACATTGGTGGCCATTAGAGAAACACATATTAGGACAACACTGAGAGCACATTTTTTAAACCCAGAAAGCATGGCTGTCAGCAAGAAATCAACCAATAACATGCTGGCGAGGCTGTGGGGTGAAGAGTCCTTCTACCATGTTGCTAGGAATGTAAACCAGTACAACACGATGAAAATGAGGCTAGAGTCTAGAGAGTCCTCAAAAAACTAAAGCTAGAAATTCTATTTGACCTAGAAATTATATTTCTAGGTATCTTTCTCAAAGAGTGCAAAGACATCATATTACAGTGATAATGCATACCCATTTTTATAACTTGGTAAAGTTTTTTTTTTTTTTTTTTTTTCTCCGGTACCGGGAACCGAACTCACGACCTTGCTCTTGCCAGGCAGGAGCTTTTTGCCGCTGAGCTAAATCCCCAGCCCCCCATTTTTATAATAGTACAGTTCAAAATAGCTGGACCTTGGAAGCAGCCTATGTATCTATCAACAGATGAATAAAGAACATGTGTTATGTATACATGGTGGAGTACTACTTGATCATAAAGAAAAATAAATCTGAGTCATTTGTAGGAAAATGGATGCAGCTTAAGACCATAATGTTAAGTGAAATAAATCAGCTTCACAACTTTAAATATCACATGCTTTCTCTTATATGAGAAACCCGAATTACAAGTGAAGAGCAACAAACAAGATAGATAATAGGAACTAGGGAAATAGGCCTTTCTCAAATGGGAAGGAGATCAAGAGATATGAAGAGAGAGAAGGATGGGAGGGAAAGGAGGAGAAAACAGAATTAAGTGTTAGGTACAGGAAACAACTGCACACAAGGAATAGAAACATTACGTCCTGCAAGTGTGTGCTCATAAAAAAGAACAGCACAATTTGTTGATAAGTTTTGTATGTCTGTAACTGAAAATTGATGGTGAAAAGCCTGTTTATACTTAAAAAATTATCAGGCATAAATTTTTCAGTATCAACCTTTAACAAACAAACACACACATAGTGTCTGAAAATGTTGGCATTGATGGGCTAGAACCCTTGCCCTGACGCCTGCGTCCAGAACAGATCTGAAGTCCGACTGTCTTCCCCTCTACCAGTGTGAGCAAGGACACACCTCAGGTTGGACAGTGACCACAGGCTGAGTGAAGAAGCAGACGGGTCTCCAGAACAAAAGGGCATCTCATGAACCCACAGTCCATAAAGCTAGATGGGGGAAACTGTGACTTCCTGGATTCTAAAACTTCAGGTCCTGGAAAGAAACCACTAATTCAAAAACACAGAGGGTATTTTCCTTTCTGAGTCTTGTCGGGTCTCAATGAGAGGGGCTAAAATGCAGGTGTTTGCTGAAATGGCCTTGGCTGCTGCCTTCTTGCAGAGAAACTGGCTATTTCCCCTGGGGAAGAAATGCTAAACACAGATAGTCTTGAATGTGCTCTGAGAGTGTCCTTGGTTTTAGCCAGACCCAAGACACTCTCGTCTAAGACAGGCAGGGCTGTTGGCACCAAGCCACTTTTCTCTGAACACTGCTTAAGAATGAACAAACTGGAGAACAAATTGGATAGAGTGTGGGATTTTCTTTCTTGCCTGCTGAATGTTTTGTCTCATACAAGATCTTTCATCCTTTGTGCTGTCCCTTGCCTAGTTGTGTGGTAATGTATTACTGAACCACACTAATATCTGCTGAACTTTTGTAATAAACTTACTTTCACCTTTTAAAAATCATTGTGTGGCTCTTCTCAAACGTCTGTGGCCACAATTTATACGTGGCTCCTGCTGTTACAGGTAGATCTCTCTCTCTCTGCCTCTCTGTCTCTCTGTCTCTCTCTCTCTTCTTCTTCTTCTTCTGTCTTCACTGTTTTATTGGTGTTTGGGAATTTTTCCTTTCTGCCTCCATTTGTCCTAATTTTTCCTTTTAATATTTTATTCTCCATATTTTTCTTTTTTCTATCTTTTCCTCTTACTTCCTTTTCTTGTTTTCTTTTTTCTCTTTATCTAATTCTATTAATATCCTTCCACTCCTCAATGGTATTCCTTGTCTCGTTTTTCTGACCTCCTTCTCATATTCCAGTAATTTTCCAAAATTTTCTTTTTTCATTCTCCTATTCCCATCCCCCTGTGTAATCATTAATCTTGATTAATCTTCAGATAGTTAATTAACTATATGTTATTATTACTGAAGTCTTTTATATTGTTAGAGAAAGTATAGTTGTCACACTTAGTAGATATTTACTGTATGCTGATGTTTGGTTTGTCATTGTGTTTATGCTATAACTACAGATCTGTTTTCTTTTTATTTTAAAGAGAATAAAATAATAAAAAACATTAGAAATAATACAAAATTTCAAAAAACAAGATGATGATATGAATTCAACAATGGTTGTTATATTGTTGTCTTCAAAGTAATGATTCATATTACCAGATATAAGCATGCAAGATTGGTCAAAAAATTAAATATTAACTCTTCCTTTCAATAAATCAAAGAGGAGAAAAGAAAGAAAGATGGAACAGCTCTCTTTTCCATGGTGAAGGGTGGTACATTATTGGTTCCTATGGTATGTCAATATCCAAGTTGCCTTGGATGATATTATTGCTGCTGACTTACCTGCAACATCCATTGCCAGGGTGACATAGTTGTTGCTACTAAGAGGTTGTCTCTATATGCCAATATCTGGATTACCTTTGTGCTGTTAACTATACTGGGGATCCGTTCCTGGAAAACTGGATGCTGGGCCAATTACACTGTATCTTGTTCTCCCAAATTAAGAGAGGTTGTCAGATCTTGGGACAGAGGCAAAAGCCTATAGTTAGCCCCACTAAAGTGCATCACTGGAAAGCAGACACTAACTAAAGAAATCTCTATACTAGCAGCACAGTCTTTCCAGGATAAGTGCCTGCAAACCTGAGTGCATGCACATGTGCACGTGCGTGCGCGTGCGCACACACACACACACACACACTTACACACAACCAAAACAAAGAAAAACAAACAAAAAGAAATAGAAATATGAGAAGATAAGACCATAAAGTACCTCCTAAATCTCCCAACTCCCCAGAAGCTAATCCATAGAGTAGCAAGGGGCAGGGAGAGCAAAAGCCACACAGCCAAATTATTTGAGAGGATAACAGAGAAGATTAAAAAAATAGACTAATAAGTTTTTCAGAGAGCTCAGAGAAAAAATAATGAAATAGATAATGGATGTAAAAGCAAAATCATCAGGGAGCGTATAGAGGACGATATTAAAAAGCCAGTTGAGCTAAAGTAGCATGCAAGCAAAAGCAACAACCCTCTTTCTGTCTCTTACATATGTCCAGGCTACACATGGGCAGCATTCACACACAGAGAGGGCTTTCCCCTCATCCACACTCAGAACCATGCCAAACCAATCACTGGACTAATTTAGTAATCACAAACCCTTAATCCCAGCATCACACGTTCTAGCTCCAGCTACCTCTGAAAAACCCTCACCTATGACCACATGAGGCTTTGGGGGGACATGCAGACACAAGCCATAACATTCTGTCCTGGTCCCCTAAAGACCTATGCACATCCCTTTATGCAAAAGGCATTTAGTCCATCTCCAAAAATTTCCAAAGTCCTAACAGTTTAACATTGCTTAAAAATGTCCGAGTCTAAAGTCTCTGAGATTTAAGGCAAACCCTTAGCTGTGAGCCCCTACACAAAAAAAGAAAGTTAAATACTTCTGACACACAATGGTGCAAGATAGACATTTTCATCCCAAAAGGTACAGAGGATGGTAAGGAGTGGGAACAGAGCAATACCAAAACCAAGCAGGGCAAATATTAAATCCCATAGTTCCCTGTCCAGCATCACTGGCAATCTGCGACAAATTGTGAACTCCAAAGGGCTTCCGTGGCTCTGCCCCTGTGGCATTTCTGGTGGTTGTAGCTCCCATGGCTTCTCTCTTGGGCCATCTCTGCTTTCTCCTAGCAGTTGTCGTCAGATGATCCATATTCCTGGCTTCTCCAACCTTATGGGATCGCCACTGCACCTTCAGGTTCATATAACTTCACACACTGGCTTCTCAGGGGCACACTGTCTGGCCTCTCAGACCTTCTTCTGAAATCTGGGTAGAAGCCTTCCTGACCCACACCTGTTCCATTCTGCATGTACCTAAAACCAGCAATACGTGGATGTTGCCAAGATCTGCCACCTGCTGAAGCAATATTCAGGCTTCCTTCTCTGTTGGCTGCAGGGGATGACTGCCTATGAACCAAATCCCAAGGAAAAACTTCCCTAGGCACTGCCATTCTGGAACATGGTGCTCTGGGGCTCTCTTCTCAAAACAAAGTCATTCACTTTTGCAGTTTTGAGGCTGTAAAGGGTGGAGTCATGCTGCTTCTTGTGATATCCTCAGGTCATCTTTTCTATTGTCCTCTTCTGAAATACCTGCCTTTTCCTCCTCAGTCTTTTCAGCTACCAATTTCCCTTCTGTTCTATTATTGCAGAGTGCAGTTTTACGGGAGCTTCCTTTCTGGCCAAACTGAAAATGTTTTAAATCATTCTGTCTGGTTCTTTGCTCTTGATTCTCAATATAAATCTGGCTAAAAGCCTCCAATAGTAGCTTATGACACACTCTTCACATTAGATTACCTTGAAATTCCTTCTGCCAAATTAATTAGTCTGCTGCCCTTAATCTCAGTCTCAGGCAAAGTCTCTGGACACAAGAAAAATGCAGACAAACTTTCTGCTAAGGTATAACACACATCATCTGAAATCCAACAGCCAGTGTAGTCCCTCTTCCCAGAAGAAGCCTCCTGAGCCTGGTCTTTACTGGCGGCATTTCTGTCAGCATTCTGATATTCTGAGGTCTGAGCAAGAGTGTTACGTACCAACTCCCTAGGAGGAAAGTGATCATTATGTATTATAAACATGTACTAATAAAAAATAAAAACTGAAAAAAGTTAACTTTCTGGATAAAAGTGCATTAAATCTAATGAGACTATGTTTGCCTTAAAATTGGTTCTAATTCTTCTCTGTCTCATCATTATTCCTTTTTCTAGAGTATGATAAAAGGTATTATGAGTTGAATTATATCCACTTCTTGCAAATCCATAGGTAGATGTCCTAACCCCTAGGACTTGAATATTTGCCCACGGTGGAGATAAGAGTGGTGGCAGATATAATTCTTTAAGGTGAGGTCATCCTGAAACAGGATGGGGCCCTCATAGAGTGTCACAGGTGCCCTTAGTAAAGGCGCTTGAATACTGAAACACACAGAGAGAGTGTGAATGTCACATGAAGACGCAGGCAGAGACCAGGTGATGTCGCAGAAGCCACACAGTGCCAGTGATTGCCGGGAGCCACCAGAAGTGCGGGAAACCCTGGGACAGATCCTTCTTCACGACCTTTAGCAGGAACCAGTCCTGCATGTACTGGATCTAGGACATCAATCTTCCAAAACTGTGAGGCAATAAATTTCTGTCGGTAAGCCAGGTAGTTTGGGGTACTCTGTCAGAGCAGTCCTAGCAAACTAGGACAACACACAAACCCTTTGGGGGTTTAGCAAATGTGTGCTTCTGATCAACATTTCTACTATGTGCATAAAAGAAGTAAAATAAGCACTTACTATAGCAAAACTTAACTGAAAAATAACTCTAAGTTTTCATTTTATTGAAAGAAGAATAAAACACAAGGCATGAAATAATCTCCGCCCACAATGGGCCAGGGGAGACTGTGAGTCCACGCCAGCACCTGCATGTGTCCCTACAGCGTACTCTCACCGCTCCACTGCTTCTAACCCAGATTCTGACCTGGAGGAGCACACAGCACAGTTTGTACTTCACCATCCTTAAAATCAACAAATGTCCTGAGGTCTCCCAGAGACCTCAGCCTTGGGAAACTACTTGGGTTGAAATCAGATTTATTAAGGATGTGTGTAAACTCAATATTAAAATGATCCACTTGCAATATATTATCATTTCTTTTGAAGGAATTATAAAGACTATGAGAATTCTGGAATGAGTTAACCTCTTGTTTTTCAGAAAAAAAAAAAGCCAATGTCACATGTCAGTAAGTTCACTTATAATTAAAGGCATTTTAGGAAAGGAGGCACCTTAAAATTGTTGGATACTTTTCTGCTATAGAATGCTTAAAAAATTGAAAAAAATCATTATCACAAACATAAAGAAAGTTATTTATGGTAGGTTACACTATCACATCACTTATGGGATTATTTACTAAAGGTGTTTTTATACATAAATATGTGCTGCTCAGTGGACAGAGTTTGAAAAATACACTCCAGTGTAAAACTTTCCTTTGAAACAAGAGACAAGACATAAATTAATCTGGCATAGCTGTTTTAGGTGTAACAAAATATCTAATATTTCCAAGGGTAAGATAAACAAAACATTTAAAAGTGAAACAGACATGAATCACATCTTGGAATGAAAATAAGTATAGTAAGCACAGTATCTTTAAAATGTTGATATTTCTCTTCAACAGATCTGGCATTTTTTTGGACTTAGGGGTTTCAGAAAGAAAACTACACCCATCCTTCCAGGGCTCTGTGTGAAGTAGAACATGCAAAACTGAAATGCTGGTGTCCAGACACCAGACACAAAGTTTTTGTATCTTCGCAGGGAGGGTAGTAACACTTTGCCCCGGAATGTGAGCTCTCCCTGGCTTGTGCAGGTGGGTTCTCCCTCGAAACAGCTCCAAATAAAGAGTTTTGATGGGATTGAACTTTTGAAGTAATATTCAAAATATTCAAAATGAAATAATTTTTGAAGTAGTAAATTCTACCCAAAAGGGGTAAAATTTAAAGATATTAACCTTAAATTATTATTTATTTTAGTTAAAAAGTTTATATTTCCCTGCATCTTAGAAATATGCATATTTTTCTTGAGGAGGACAAAATTGAAACACCTAAAAATCCTAAGAACTAACCACAGTGTATCAGAAAAACAAATTTAGCTTGTTTTTTGGGTAGCAGTTAGGGATAAGCAATAATGTGAATCATTATTTCAAATAAAGCTCTGTCACTCCACTATACCTGTAAATATATAGATTTTATAAGGTATTTTTTAAAACAAAGCAAAATCTCATTTCCTAAATAGGTAATTAAAAAAGGCTTTTCCATACCTTTCATTAGGGCCCAAGGGACCATACCTGTCCTGCAGTTTCCCTCCGTTCTGAAGTGGCCTCCACACAAGCCTGCCCACCTGCATGGCAACATTTACCTGTGCTACCCAGACCTGGCCTGCAGGAGGCCAGAGTGGCTAATTACGGGGTCTGGTCCCCTGCAAAGGCTATTGATTTCTTTCCTAGTTGAGACCTATAAGGCATCATCATAGGACAAAAATGATGAGAAACTGATGAGATGGATCATTTTACTTTCTGCCCCAGAGGCTCTTTGGGGGCCTTGCTGTCAACAACAGCAAATTGACTCCATTTATGACCCCACGTGTGATTCAAAGCAGGTATGTTTGGCATGTTCCTAGAAATAAATGCAAAGCAAAACTGGACTATTGAAGCATAAGATTTATGAAAATTTTCTTGAAATAACACAGAAAAATATATCACCTATGGAAGTGTCACTTTATAGGAAGGTGAAAATGAAAGTAAGACAGCTAACAAGAAAATATGGCCACATGAAATTGCTGGTATTTGCAGTTTAAGACAAAATCCTTTGGCTGACCATGCAGAATATCAAGTGATTTATTAAAACACAAAACGAAACCCACCAGGCTGATGCTGACCGTTACAGCAACACTTATTATGAGAAAATGGAATATATCAAAGAATAGTCCTATCAGCTATTCAATATACAACCATATTTTATGTGTGCTTCATTTTCAAGGACACAATTTTTAGTATAGACACAGCCAACAGTGATATAACTCCAGCACACACAAATAGAATGTACCTAAGCAGGATTTCCTGTCAGGCACACCATGACTTTCTACCCTCAGGAATGCAGGGCAGCACCATTTTGAGCATGAAAATGCCAACACAAAGCACAATAGTTAAAAAAATATGGCAGTAAAAACACTGCTAAAGGACATTTGTTTACAGATGAAGCACTGAGGCCGCGTCACCTAACCAGGCTCAGCTGAGAATGTGCATGTCAGGTAATTTGAAATTTTTTGCCATTCCGCGCATATGCACAAATGACCACAAAAATCACAGCCGACTCTTGACTTAAAGTTTACAAATAACTTTATAGGTAGGTGAATTTATAGACTCTAGATCTGTGAACAATGAAGACAAATATTAATTTATGGTTCAAAAGCTCTGCAATGACAATAGACCCGCTTTTAATAAAAATGGTAGATATGGAGGGCATGGGCACGGAAAATGCTTGCAGCCAGAAATCAATTCACTAACTCCCACTTTCGCCCCCTGGTGGATTACAGAGGCATAATCTACAGAAATAAGGTGTGCACTGTTTTGTGACAGGTGAAGATAAGGAGCTATGTGTCTCACATCTGAGTCAGCAAAGCTAGTGGAGTTGCCATCAGATTTAGTAGTGGACATAACTCTCCTATTGGTGGGCTAAAAGTTCTTTGTGTAATACAATATATCTCACTTTTTAAAAACCTCATGGGAAAAGGATAAGTACACAAGTTTAGCATAGTAAAGCAAGTGTAACACATTTCCAGAAAATCACATGAATCTGAGCTACATATGATCGTGCAAATAATTAGGACAAGATTTTCAAAAGTGTCGAATTGGGATAATGTTACAAGCATAAATTCCTATAAAACTATTCTCTAATTTGAGAAGTCAACCATGTCATTGTGTGTAACATCAGCAACTCTGGCAACTGTCAACTTTACATTGCTAACCAGTCATCTGCTTTGCCATTGCAACACGCTATTAAAATTATTCATGCAACCAGCCCAGCAAATTGAACCTTAAAGAGTTAGATATTTTTCTTTAGCAACTTCTCTAAACCTATTCCTGAGCATATAACCAACACCCTCTCCCCTCCTCAGCCCAGATGAAGTGACAGAATATACAGATGGGGGCCCACTTCCTGTTCCAGGGACAGTAGCTGTGGAGCTGAGGATGGCTGGGAGTGACACAGCAAGCCTCCAGACTTCTGCTGTCTCCTGGTGTATCCCTCTCCACTCTGCCCCTTACTATAAAAGACCCTTCGGGGAGTGCTGGTCTTCGGACTGGTGGCTCACTCCCTGTCTCATAGGCCCCGAGAGGGAGGGCCTCCGGGCGCACAAGGAGCCATGGGCGGGGAGTGCCGATCTTCAGGCTGGCTAGCTTCCTGCCTTGTAGGGCCCCTGAGGGAGGGCCCCTGGCGCACGGGGAGCCATGCTGCGGCAAGCGCTGTTGCGTGCCAGCCCTTAGGCTGGCTGCTGCCACTCAATTGAGAACTATCATGACACAGAGAAACAATGACACAATTGGCCCACCATGCACCGGCTGCAGATGCCCACCCACGCATGTGTGTGTATCATTCAAACATGGAACAACCCCTGGGAATACATGCCATACAATGGGCCACTCTTGCTCCTGCCATTGAGAACCAGAAAGGTCCAGAGCCAGCGGAGGAGCAGCTGCTGAACAAGGACTCAGAGAACATGAGAATGCAGACTAAGCCCACGGAGTCAGAGGTCTAGTGGACTGGGGTCATGAGAGCCGCTCAGAAGCTGTAAACCAGGAGGACCTTGCACAATACCTGTAGAGACTCCCTGGAAGCCATTCTTCCCCTGACAGTACAGGCTGTGATGGAGCTCCAGAGAAGTATGCAGCAGGATTCCTTCTGCCTGTGCTGACAGTTGGGGAAGGACACTAACTGGTTGTGGGGTCCCAATGCGATGGGAGGCTGGAGAGAAAACGCTACAAAAAATGGCTTTCGCCCCAGATGGCTCACTTGATTTTTGACAACACTTAGGCTGTAACCACTTGTTCGATCCTTCTTGTGTATCTCTGTCTTCCTGAGAAACCACTTCAAAGATACCACCATGTATTACAGCAGTCATTGATATTCTCCTACTAATCTATCCATAACTCTGTAATGTTTGTATTGTTCCTATCCTATTTCATAAATGGATCCATGTTTATTATTATGTGTTTCCTACAACAACCATTGAGAATTATTGAATGATTATTCAGTAGGTCACTCATGTATAGTTTTATTTATATTCTTTAGAAGCCACTTTGAAGATACCTAAGTATAGTACAACAACTATTTATAATCTCCACCTCTTTTGTCTGTAACTCACTATCATTTGTCTATTTGTTTTCCTGAGAAACTATCTTGTGGATAACAATATGTAAAACAATAACCATTGATAATTTCCTACCATTTTGTCTGTAATTTGGTAAGCCCCCCCATTATTATGTTATCCTTCTTTTACTCTTTAAAATAAAAAAAAAATTAAAAAAAAAACTATAAAAGACCCTTGCACAATTGGATGGGCGAACTGGTGATTTGGGATAAATGATGCTCCCTTAACTTCTCAAGTTGGCTTTGAATAAACAGCCTCCTTTGACTTGGGCAGCAGTGAGCAAACCAAACCAAGCATATGGTCTAACATAGCCAGTAACATTATATGCACAAAGATTATGTACATTCTGGAGAACATAGAATATATACATAAGGAAAATTCAGGTTAAGGAGAAGAAAGATAAAGGAAAAAACTCCACTAATCTGTTTAGTAATCTCTTCATTATAAACTTCAGAGGTGTGTGTGTGTACATGTGTGTGTGTGTTATGGTTTGTGTCTGAATGTCCCCTCAAAGCCTCATGCAGTCATGGGGTGGGCTTCTAGATTTATGATTGATTCATGGTCCAATATTGGAATTATGGATGTGAGTGCTACACCTGCCCTAGGGCAGGTAGTTTGCATACAATGTAAGGGAGGGAAAGAGGCTGCTTGCCGCTGCTCCTCTCCTTTTGCTGTTGTGGTCTTTGCTGTCTTCTGCTGCAATGAACTATTGCCCTCTGCCACACACCACTCTGCCTTGGAGCCAACCTAGTATGGACTGAAACCTCCACAAACTGTAAGGTAAAGAAACCTTACCTTACTTAATTTTGGGCATCAGGTATTTTGTCTCAGCAAGGAGAGAAAAGTAACTAAGACAGAATTTGGTACCAGGAGTGAGGTCTTTACTGTGACTGTACCTGACCATGTGGTTCAAGAGCCTTTGGAAATTTCTTTTGGGAATGGTTTGAAAAAGTTCAGAGATGTCTCCTGAAAGAGTAGAGCTGGAATGCCTTTGGCTGTTCTGTATGGAAGATTCTGGTCAGAGCTTAGAAGATCAGAAGGCTGATAGAAATCCTGCCAGTCAAGAGCAGGTTTGGGAGGTTTCTGCTGGGAAGAAGGACTGTATTGGTTGTCGGACTCCAGATAATGTGTGTTATGGCTTGGCAGAAAGTTTATCTGCGTTTTTCTGGTGTCCAGAGACTTTGTCTGATACTGAGATTAAGGATGGTGGTGGACTGATTAATCTGGCAGAAGAAATTTCAAGGCAGTCAAATGCTGGGGCAGTGGCATGGCTATTGTAGGGGGCTTTTAGCTAGATTTATATTGCGAATCAAGAGCAAAGAACCCAGGAGGATGATTTAAAATGTTATGAGTTTGGTCAGAAAGGAAGCTCCAGTAGAGCTGTGGATTGCAAAGATAGAGCTGAGAAGATCTCCATTGCTGAGAAGGAACAAAAGAATGGAAAAGATGGCCTGAGGGCATCATAAGCAGCAAGTCTCCACCTTTTGCAGCCTGAAAACCACAAAGGTGAAAGATCTTGCCTTGAGGAGAAAACCGCAGAGCACCAGGTTCCAGAATGGCGGTGGCAGAGAGAATTTGTTCCTCAGAATTCGATTCAGAGTGCCCAGGGATCCAAGCACTCGACCCCCTATGGCCAAGAGAGAGAAAAGCTTGGCTACTGCTCCAGGTGGCAGCAGACCTTGGCATCATCCACATGGAGCTGGTTTTAGGTGCATACAGAATGCAAGAGTTTTGAAGTTAAAAGGGCTTCCACCTCAATTTCAAAAGGCCGGGCATACTAGGCAGTGTGCCCGAGAGGGTAGTGTGTGAAGCTATTAGTGTGAAGCGAAAGGTGCAGTGGAGACCCCAGAAGTTTGGAAAAGCCATGAATGTGGGTTGTCTAAGGAAAGCTGCAAGGAGGGAACAAAGTGGGCCCAAGACACAAGCCATGGGAGCTGTAACCACTGGAAGTGCCATAAGGGTGGAGTCACGCAAGCTCTTTGGAGCTCACAATTTACCAGATAGCTTCAGATGCTGGACATGGAACTACAAGACATAATGTTAGCCCTGCTGGATTTTGGACTTGCTTTGGCCCCAATGCTCTGTATCCCCATTTGTACCTTTTAGAATGGTAATGTTTATTTTGTACCACTGAATGTTGGAAGTGTTTAACTTTTCATTTGTACAGGGGCTCATAGCTAAGAATTTGCCTTACATCTCGGAGGAGAATTGGGACTGGGACTCTTCAGCAATACTGAACTGTTAGGCCTTTGGCAACCTTAGAGATGGACTAAAATGTCTTCTGTATAAAAGGATGTACATGAATCTTTGGGGGCTCAGGGGTGGAATGTTATGGTTTGTGTCTGGATGTCCCCCCAAAGCCTCATGCAGTCATGGGGTGGGCTTCTTGGTTTATGACTGATTCATGGTCCAATGTTGGAATTATGGATGTGAGTGCTACACTCACTCTAGGGCAGGTAGCTTGCATACAGTGTAAGGGAGAGAAGGAGGCTGCTTGCCAGTGCTCCTCTCCTTTTGCTGTTGTGGTCTTTGCTGTCTTCTACCACCATGAACTGTTGCCCTCTGCCATGTGCCACTCTGCCTTGGAGCCAGCCAAGTATGGACTGAAACCTCCACAAACTGAGCTAAATAAACCTTTCCTTCCTTCATTTTGAGTGTCAGGTATTTTGTCTCAGCAAGGAGAAAAAAGTAACCAAGACAGTGTGTTTTCACTTGGGGTAGGCTGGCTTTAGGAAGATCTTGTCTCACATTTGTGTGGCTAAGGGAGGCCAGAGGGCTTTGATATCTTCTTCAAGTGTTACTATAAATCTGGAGAAGCTCTTTCTTCTCCTCCTTCAACCTGTTTTACTGACTCAGGTTTTCTGTTTTTGTTGATTCTTTCTCATTCTTCCATAGTCATACCTAGTGCTGTCAATGGAAAATAAATTTTATTCTGGTAAATCCTGGGCATACTACATTTCCCAGATAGCAACTCTTGTCAACAATTTTAAACAAAGGAGGTGTTTATTAAGTGATCATTTCTTAGAAGATAAATGAGAAGTGATTAATGATAACTGTTTATATCTTTCAAATGTTCAGCTCATTCCCATGACTGATGAAAGTACCTCCAAGCCTGATTATAATGACTGTGTAGTGATCGAAATATACAATAAATATTTAAATTTAAAAATATCATTAAAGTAAAAAAACACATTGTCATTAGTCCCCTTTAAAATAAGCCTCTTTGCTTCAGATACATTCATCCCATTGTTCTTGCACTTCGGAAGCAGTTCTGAACTGCTTCCACTTTTATACAAGTGTTACAAGGTTGATTAGAAATACAGCGGATACTTCCACCTAGTGGCACCTAACAGAAAAGCAGGTCTGTGAACACATTACGGTGTATCCTCAGCTGCCTTGTTCACTGGATCTGGAGCTGTGTGACCCCTGGCTCTTCCCCAAAGGCAAAAAGACCATGAAAGGTAAATGCTTTGAATCGACTCAGGACACTGAGGTAGTCATAACAGAGCAACTAGAGTCACTTACAAAAGACACCTACCAGAACCGCTTTAGAGAATTGCAAAAATGATGGGATTTGTGTTCAAAGCAAAGGGTAGTAACCTGAGGGGGATTAATGGCAATTTCTTTTACTGTAATACATTTTATAAAAAATTTAAACCCTAAAGAAATTTAAAAATTTACCTGATGTTTTGATCCCACCTCTTTCTTATACATCAGCAGTCCAGTCTGGTTTACAGATAACTGTTAAACTGTGCTGAATAAAACACAGTTTGGATATAAACTATTCACCTCTTTATTACCAAACAGTGACAATCTGAAATAGTTCACATAGCTGGCTGTCAACTTACACAGAGGTACTTAAAGTGTCATAGGCTTGTACATCTCTTCTATTCACAAGAAAAATTTACTGAAAGCATTGATCTGTCATTCATTTAGTGAGTCTAAATATTCTAAGGACCTTGATGTCTAAACAATACCTTAGACACAAAATAAATGCTGCTCCCAAATACTATAAAACTTTGAGAATCAATGAGCCAACAAAACTCCAGAACTTTGGGTTCTGCACTCCTGAGAAAACCCAAGATCATGACAAGACAAAAGGCTCAATACAGCAGCTGTCCACAGCACCCAAGCAGCTCCTTCTGAGTGCTTAGTTGGAGAATCAGATCCTCTTTACTCTTAGTTGGAGAATCAGATCCTCTTTACTCTTGAGACAAGATCTTCCTAAAGCCAGCCTACCCCAAGTGAAAACACACTGTCTTGGTTACTTTTTTCTCCTTGCTGAGACAAAATACCTGACACTCAAAATGAAGGAAGGAAAGATTTATTTAGCTCAGTTTGTGGAGGTTTCAGTCCATACTTGGCTGGCTCCAAGGCAGAGTGGCACATGGCAGAGGGCAACAGTTCATGGCAGTAGAAGACAGCAAAGACCACAAGTTGTGTCTTCCAAGACACAACTTCTTATATCATCTATGGGGCAATTTAAAAACTGTTCCCATCTCCCAAACAACAGACTTTAGATGTGGCATGAGGTCCAATTATGCATCTTAGAACTCTAAGTTTATTTGCGAGAACCTACATGTTTTGAACACACACGCATGCTCCTTGTTACACAGCAAGCTTTCTCTGGGTTTCTCTGGGTTTCAATTTAGCATTCTTTCTCTATTGGAAAGGTAGCTGAACTCATCTGTAGGAAAATGTACACACCTTTGAGAGCATATGCTAAGTGAAATAAATCAGACACAGAAGGTTGAATATTGTGTGATTTCTCTTATATGAGAAACCTAATGCATATGTAACTTGAAGAGGAAATAAAGATAGATGATTGGAAATAGGGGTCTAGAAATCGTGGAGACGGGAAGGGGATCTGGCAACAGGGAGATGTGGGGTGCAGGGGAGGACAAAGGTGCAAGACGTGGTATGGATGCGTAGCAGTTTCCCACGATGAATGTATTTATTATGTATCACCACCACATACTAATAAAATTTGAAAAGTAAAAATTAACAAAAGAATCCAAAACAATGTGGTGGGAAGGTAACCCTCTGAAGGAGGGAGGAGAGGAGCAGGTACGACAATGAGAATTATCCCAGGAGTCAAATGTGGATTTAATTTCTCAGTAAAGCTGGCAAGTCAGGGACTTCTGGACAACCTGCCAGAAATGTGCTTTGGTTTACTGGCCGCCGTGATGTGGAAAGCACCGTCAAACCCCACTGGTGGTGGAGTGTGGACTGTACAACCACTGTGGAATCGGTGTGGAGATTGCTCAGAAAACTAGGACTAGAGGTCCCATGCCACCCAGCTATTCCATTTCTAGGTATTTTCCCAGAAGAATTAAAAACATCATACAGCAGCGATATATGTGCACCCATGTTTATGGCGGCACAATTGGTAATAGCTAGATTTGGAAACAAATTCCCGTCAACTGAGGAATGGATAAAAAGATGTATTTTTATGCAGTGGAGTATTACTCAGCTATAAAGAAAGATAAGCTCAGGTTTTCATAGGTAAATGGATGCAACTAAAGACCACACTTACAAGTGAAATAAATCGGACCCGCATGTGTAAACATAGTATTGTCTCCCTAGTGTAAGAAACTGACACAATAAATAAGATCCAAATGATACAACAGATATTGCAAAAGGGAAAGAAACTGCTCAAAAGGAAAGAGCAACTGGGGTGAAGGAAAGGAGAAAAGAAGGAAGGGAAAAAAATATATATATTAGCTAAGGTAATTATACTAATTTCATTAGTTCATTGAAAAGAATAGTTTGTTCTTACATTGTTTGATCAATTTTGCATATATATATCTTGTAATCTGAGGAGCTACTTTGAAGATAACAATATGCAGTATAATAACCATTGCTAATTTTCTACTATCTTGTTTTGAAATTCTGCATTTTTTTTGTTTTCTGACCTTTAAAATATAAAAACAAATCAAATAAAATTACTCTCTAGGCTTAAAATATTACATGTACTGAATATATAGTTGACAATTTGAAAGACTGCTGAAAGACGTTTTCAGGAAATATATGGCGCTTTGAACTTTTTAAAAATGTGTACTCTTGAAACTTTTATTCTAGGATATTATTCTATCATAATCTTCCTATGAGCGTCTCTCCAAATAAGAATATGAATATAAGTGAGTGTACAGTACAAAATAAACACCTCTACGGGGCACTATCAGAAAAAAAGCACACAATTATGCTGGCTGTTTAATCTTTCCTGCTCACCAGAAGCTGGCATGGAGGCAAGCTTACAATCTGCCCTCAGGTGAGAGGTGGTTGAGAACAGCTCATATTACTTTCCAGGCCTGCCCTATGGAACACAGGGGTTCTCTACCATGGAGCTACATCCCAGCCCCGCCCTTTGTCCTCCCCTCCCTCTCCTCCTTTTTACCTTTGAGACAGGGTTTCACTCAATTGCCCTGCCTCAGCCTCCTTAAGTGCTCAGATTACAAGCCATCACACCAGGCAGGAAAAGCTGATTTTGATAGGTAATTACTGTGTCCCCAGTAGAAATAAAACAGCTCTAGCTGCTGGCTCTTGTGCTACCTCTTCAGTAGGAGGACCCCACTCTACCTTTCATAAGAGCACAGAAGACTCCTTACGTAACTCCAGCCCCATTGGCTGGAGTAACTCCAATGGGGCAGGAGATCCCTGGAAGGATCCAACCACATAAGACCATGCACAGGCATCTTGCACACAGCAAACCCATGAGTGCTGTTCATGGAGCTTCATAGGATGCCTCACCCCCAGGAGCAGCCCTTACCTGGGCTTTACAAGGAGACCACATGAGCACCATATTCTTCTGCTGCTCTCTGGCTGGAGCCCTTGGCCTGGCCTGGGATCTCATTGGCCAAGGTAACACCTGCAGGGATTGCAACAGATGCCTGGAGTTCTTTCTCAGTGGGCATCGGGGCCAGCTCCTTCCAAAGTAGGAGGGGAGGGAGGGCACTCTGGGGAGGAGGTTCAGGGGAGGGTGGGAGGGATGTTCACTGTGCAGCCCACACTCACCACCCTCTCCAACATCTCTGGAACAGCGCTCCACCAACCGGTGTCTCAGAAACCGTGTGATCACCCCCAATGCCCGCAAATAACAACCTGAAAGGACCCACCCCCACCAACACTCTTGACAGGGTGGAGGAAGAAAGGAGGAGTAAGGGCTGACACTTAAGGCTCTTTTACAGGGTGGGAGGCACTGGGAAGACTTACCCTTGGGGACTCTGGGACAACTTGGATCCCAGCTCTAAGGCAAGGGCTGCCTGTTCTCCTGGCCATCACAGCCATCCACAGGCACTGGTCCTAAGTACTTTAAGGTAAAGGGAAACACACCACAGCATCATAGTCTGGGACTGAGGGCGAACAAAAAGCCAGGCCTCAAGATGGAGACCTGCTGGACAAGGCTGGGGCCCTGGGGCCTGATGAACAAGGGTGCCCTGTTAAGTTAGTGGGATCCTCCTGTCCAGGACTGCGATAAAAACAAGGTAACAGATAACCAGCACCACCAAGCCTCCACTATACCCCTCTGAAGAGTGCCTTTGTTCCGCTTGTGATGATTTTAGAACAGTTATAATTAATGGTGCTTGCAAAACTCTGCTTACCCCTGAGGTCCCATTGGCCCACTTCTGGTCAGACTTTCCTGCTTGTAACCCCATAGGCTGGCCCCTACTTGGCCCAGACCAGTCAGAGAAGTAGTCATTTTTGTGTATAAAATACCCTAAATAAAGACATCCTGTGGCAAGGATGGGTCCCCTCTCGGTATTGGGAGCTTTCCAATTTTTCTCTGCAATAAATATTTTTCTCTTGACTTTCTGCCTTGTAATTCTTTCTGGGTTGAGAGAAGAATCCACTAGCCAGATGGCAGCAATATGCACAGCTGATAAATGCTGGATTAACTGAAGGGGCTATGATGCCTCAGAAGGAGCAGTACCCTCTCTAAGATGCTTAGAAAAACGTGAGCTGTTATTGCAGAAATTTCATAAATATCAACTTAGCTTTGTAGATACCCAACAATATTCCAGTTCTGCCAGTAAAGGAAACTTACACTAACAGATGTGGACTGGTTCAAGATTTGAGAGCTTCTTATAACCTTGTGCACATGGCAGGATTCTGCTGCACTTGGGTTTCTACCTTTGGATTTAAGGGTTAAACCTCTTTATGGAGACTCAAAAGGGCTGGGCCCAGAGCCCTTGCATAGGACTGCTGAGTACCAACAAGTATTTGACACTGAAAACTAACATCCGTGCCAACCTTGTGGTTTCCCATCCCTTGAAAATCTTGCAAGTTGTTTGTAAGCCTTGAGGAACAGAGCAGAGGTTTGGGACAGTCATTCAAATGTTCAGAGAATGATCTCAACTGATAGATTGTTTCTTCAAACAGCTGGAATGCAGAGGATCGCCATCCCCTCTCTGAGCAGTCACAGTCACGGGTGACATTCTGCAAGGGGTGAAAAAGTTCACCTGCTTCATCAGGTATTGACTTTATTACAACAAAATGAAGCCATTGGTGGACAGAAAAGCAATGGGCAAGAATCCAGCTATTTTACTGGACAATCCAAATGTTATCTTGAAAAGCGCGACAGGCAGAAATCCAGCTATTGGGTCTCAATAACTGAAACTGACTCTGACTTGGACTATAACTGCTTAAACATTCTCAGCCTGTTCAAGCAGACTGGGTTCATCAGGTCAACCATGACAGCTTACGATTGGAAACTCATATGTGAGTGTAGCTTCTTACAAGGACGATGATTTGGAGCTGGTGTGCTGTGATGGTGCTGGATAAGGTAAGAGACGCTGATTCTCTCCCGGTTCTGTACAAAAAGCTGAACTGCACTTACTAGAGCTTTACATCTTTCACAAGGGAAGTGAGTATGCATCTATGCTGCTTCCAATTATGGATTTATGAGAGTATGTGCTCTAGAACTACTTGGAAAGAAAGAGGGTTATTCAAGAAATCAAGACATCAAACGTCTGATGGAAATTCTGGCTCTACTTGAAACAGTTGCTTTACTACACTAAGGAATGGTTGTGTACTATCCCTTACACCAACGGGGTGATTCCACATGGCTGGAGGGAATCAGAAAGCTGAAGGAGCTGATAAACAAGCTGTTAGGGAGAAGGGGCTTATTAGGGCTTTGACATCCTGTTTGGTCTTGTCTAAGTTTAAACCTTGTTACATGGTGAAGGATGAAGAACATGCCCGAGAATGGGTCTTTACTCTACAGACATTCACCATGGAAACTAATAACCACAGGACAATTTTACACCATGAATCCTTGGAGTGTCCAATTTTCAAACATCTACACAAATGGTCACATCTGGGCAAGGATGTATTAACAGGTTTATTACAGCCTTACCTGAAAGGTCTGTATCTTCAAAAGACTACTCAAAGGATTGCACAAGTGGATGCCATTTATGTGCTAAAATGAACCCAACTGAACAGAATGGATAAAGAGATGTGGTATTTTTATACAATGGTGTACTACTCAGCTATAAAGAAGGTGAATTTGAGGAGTTTATAGGTAAATGGATGCAGCTAGAGTCCATACTCATAAGTGAAATAAATCAGACTCATGTGTAAACATCGTATTGTCTCCCTAGTGTAAGAAACTGAGAGAGTAAATAAGATCCAAAAGATACAATAGATACTGTGAAAGGGAAAGAAACTGCTCAAAAGGGAAGAACACTGGGATGGGGAAAAGGAGAAAAGAAGGAAGGGAAGAAATATATGTGACACAAGATGGGTAAGATAATTGTACTACTAATTTCTATTAGTTCACTGAAAGGAACAGTTAGTGCTTATATTGTTTGATCAATTTTCCATGCCTGTATCGGGTAATCTGAGCAACTGCTCTGAAGATAACAATATGCAGTTAATAACTGTTGTTAATTTCCTGTCATCTTATTTTGAAATCCTGTATGGTTTTGCTTTTGTTTCCACTTTAAAATAAAATTTTAGGGGCTGGGGATTTAGCTCAGTGGCAAAAGCGCCTGCCTGGCAAGCGCAAGGTCGTGAGTTCGGTTCCCGGTACCGGAGAAAAACCAAAAAAAAAAAAAATAAAATTTTAAAAAAGGGGTAGAGTGTAAAGGTACATGTCTATTGATGACTGGCAAGTAGATCGGTTAACTTAATTTTTTAATATTTGTGTGCACTTTGGCTGGATAGAAGTATATTCTGTTAAAACTAAGAAGACAATTGACATGACTAAATATTTGCACAGAGAAATTATTCCCAGATTTGGAGTACTGGAGTTTATTTAAAATTAACATGGGCCATCATTTGTTTATACTCACCTAAAAGATGAGCAAACCTTTACAAATAACCTGGAAACTGCAACATTCTAGAGAATGAACTCCAAAGAAATAGCAGAAAACATGAATCATACCTGAAAGGACTCTGGCGAAACTTTGTCAACAGACCCGTTTAAAGAGGGACAAGGCTTTGCCCAGTGTATGGCTCTGAATTACGGTAAATCCCAAAACTGGTTTTAAATTAAGTCTTTTAAAAATTGTGCATGGCAAACACTTTGTCGTGTTTTTGTTAGGTGACTCATCTTTTAAATTAGGAAATCAAGCTGAGATTTACAAATATGTGCAGCAATTAGATCCGACATAACTGCCTTGTATCAGCTTGCTCTTTCCAGGTTTGCCCACCCGGGGGATGTGCCACCCCACCCTTTCTTTCCTGCTGACTAGCTCAAAGTAGTCTTGGATATATCACTCTAGAGTGAACAAGATCCACAAGTGGGACATACTTCTGGTTCCCTTTCAGACCCTGCCTGGACCTGCACCTTAGGCAGAATCTCAAATATTTATTCAAAAAGACAAGTAACTAAATTGGAATTATGAGGATATGAATCTCTGGACTCTTTGGCCAAAATAGCGTCATATATCTGGGCGTGGTGGTGCATAATTGTAACTCCAGCATTCTGGGAGGCTGAGGTAGGAGAATTACAAGGTAAAGACCAATGTGGGCAATTTAGTGAGACTTTGTCTCAAAATAAAAAATTTTTATGCCAGGCTTGGTGGCATGTGCCTGTAATCCCAGCACTCAGGATGCTGAGGCAGGAGGATTGCCATGAGTTCAAGGCCAGCCTGGGCTACATAGTGAGTTTAAGGCCAGCCTATACTAAATAAAAAGACCCTGTTTCAAAAAAAATTTTTTTTGTAAGATCTAGGGATGAAGCTCTTCGTGAAGACCCTGGGCTCAATCCTCAGGACTGCAAAAGAAAAAAACTGGTATTAGGTGGTAGAATGGCCTTAGATAATGTCTTGGCTGGACATAGACTATTTGTTTAATTGTTAATGCATCCTGCTACTTGTACAGTAAATACTTCATCCCAAGTAGAAATAAGCATTGATAAAATTAGACCAAAAAAAGACAAATTCAATTCCTTTTTCTAAGGAACTGACTCCAGGAAACAGACCTATCGTTGCAGGTATTTTAAAATTAGGGTTAACACTCATAATGATGAGTCTATTTAGGGTTTAAAAGAATCATATTATGCATACAAAAATTACAGTGAAAAATGCCTTTGACCACCTCTTCCCTACAGAGAAAACAAGGGAATTAAAAAGTATGCATTTCGCTGTGTCAAGGCCAATACAAAAACCCCAGCATTCGCTCCCATTTGCCAGGAAGTAACTAGAATATGATCAACACTCGGCTTCCCAAATGGAAGGATAATCTGCGGCAGGGAACGGTAACAGTGGCATAAGCCCGCGAGTTGCCTTCAGCAGAGTTACTTTCACAGGCCCTTCCTTTTCCCTTCCGTAAAGCTGCTTCCTCTCCCTAGTGCTTTAGCCATCCCCTATCGTTTGTTCAGCACCCT
The DNA here is from genome assembly GCF_000276665.1 of Chinchilla lanigera. Classification (NCBI taxonomy): domain Eukaryota; kingdom Metazoa; phylum Chordata; class Mammalia; order Rodentia; family Chinchillidae; genus Chinchilla; species Chinchilla lanigera. The sequence goes on along the minus strand of NW_004955472.1, from coordinate 7,564,076 downwards.
AAAGCGAAGCTCAGCCTGAATGGTTAAGGTGTTAACTACTAAACAATCTTTCTTTAGAATTACAGAATCTTGAACATCAAATGATCTTCAGATAATAGCAGAACATGTGATGTTCTTTCTTGTTCCTCTGTCTTGTCACTCGACTAAAACAAAGCGTGCAAACAGCTGTGTGGTTTAACGTGGAGAAAATGTCTAGAAAATAACCAGAGGAACTAACCCAAGGTGCTTGGGTCCAGCACCTTGGGTCCAAGGTGCTTGGGATGTTCCAGAGAATTAAAAGACACAGGCCGAGGATGCTATAAACTTTCACAGCACATAAACTTAATGCCCCGTTCCTCTTTTCTCTCCATATTAAAGCCAATTTGTACCTCTGAGCTCCCCAAGCTAGAGCCTAGAGGACAATAGCCCCCTCTCCATCTTCCAAGTTATTTGCCCCTGAATAAATCTAATTCCATATTAATTTCTGAGTCATGATTATTTGCTTTTGAGTGATGAGAAGCCCAACTGTCTCAGTAGTTTCAAAATTATGATATTCCAACTGTCTCAGTCGTTTCAAAATTATGATGTTAATGTCAAGGACAAAAATCATTTGTGAGTTACAAGAGGATGTCATCTATTTGATATCGTTTGCCTCATTGATGGCATCATTTGCTTCCTCACTGATGGCAGCACTTGCTCGCTCAATGTTGGCATCCCTTGCCCCCTCTCCGATGAGTAACTCTGCCTCATCAAGTTGCTCTGTGACTGCTGGCTCTGGCTTTGCTATCTTTATAGACTTCTTTCTCACAAGTGAAGGGGTGGAAACCAAATACATGCTGCTCGCTGCACTTTTGGAGAAAGATGTATCTGATACACCCTGTGATGGCTCAAAGTATGAAAGGACGGCCAGCTCTGGGTTGATGGAGTATTGACTCTGATCTCTTTTGCGACTGAAAAAGAAAACATAGATAAGGAATTGTTTATAGTTTGGGTACATTTGTAGCTCAACTTAGAAAAGTCTTCACAAAAATTAAAATATAAATGAATTTTGTCAGTGTTATTACTTGATAACATTACATAAATGATGCAGGATTCTTCAAATTACAATTTTATTGTAATAAGGTTTGTGCGGATGGAGCAAGTTGTAGCTCTCAAGACTATAATTTAGAAACCAATTTACTAAAACAGTAAAGATTGCTGTAATAAAAGTTTAGTAGGAAATGAACTATAATTTGAGGAAATAAATACCTAGGAGTAGTTGTAAAGAATCAGAAATATATCATTCATGAAAAACACCATAGCCAAAAAATGTAATTAATCACGACTGTGAACCTTAGGCAATTTTGCTAGAATTCTCTAAAGTAATTTCTAACTTAAAAGTAATTTCTAAGAAATTTTAAATAAACAAGTCCCTCATTCAGGTTTGATTTGAACTTAATATTTTGTTTTTAAAAAAGATCAAATGGATAGTCTTGAAGGTATACGTGTGATGGAGATTTACTGTTTTTTGAAGGTCCCAGGCAAGGCTTGCTTGAATGAGAAGTGTTAGACATTAACCAGATAGGCTATTCAGAAGAGAATATATAGTCCCTCTGCTCCAAGGCTATAAACAACCGTTCTCTAGATCATCTATGTATGTTCCAATTGACCATGATTATTTCTAACTATAGGTGACTTTAAATTATTGGAGGAAAGTTCAAGAGGAATGAATAGTCACTGAGAGATGGCTCCATCTCCTTCTGAGAAGGAGAAATGGAATAAAACTGAATGTGTTCAACTATATGGGAGTCACATTTTCCTAACAGTTTACTGAGGCAGGTGGGGGTCGGCTGTCCACCATGCATTAATTGTAACGATTGCGGGTGGTGGTAGGCTTACCTCAGCTGCTTCAGTCTGTGCAGTGTGATAATGCAGAATATCACAAGGGGAATAAAAATGAGGATGGTCATCAGCGCGATGCCCAGCATTAATCTGAGCTTGAGCTCTTCTAGGTTTGCTAGTTTGTCTCCAGCACTTGAATCGTTCATATCAGAGCCTGAGACGAAAGAAAGAAGAGGCCATTGAAACGGTGTGTCCCGCGCGCTTCCTGGGGGAATAGGGATCGCAGAGCTACTCTGCAGAGCGTCGCAGGATTCACTGCTCTCTCTCCCACACCCAAGGCGAGGACAGGAGGAGGCCACCGCCAGGGCTGGGGCTCTTTCCTCTTCAAGCTTCCTGCCAACCTTGGAGCAGCTGTCCACGGCTGTATGCTACAGGGTCGCAGAGGTTTATGGATTTTCCCCTGAGACACAACAAATAAGTAGCAAGATCTGATTTTGGACCTCGGTTACCAAGTGCCAAAATATGTATGTAGCAGACGTCTCCCTAGACCCCAGTTTAAGTAATCTGTCATCTGAAGAGATTTTGATTACTTTTCAGACAAGGAAAGAGTCCTGCAGGAGAGAAAGGTCCGTGCTTTATGGGTGCAGGTGCCGGTTTCCTCTAAAGCTGAAAGTATGGTGTGCTGAGGCCGATGCCGTGAATCGGAAGAGCTAAATTTGACTTTTTATTACTGAGGAGTTTAAACCCAGTGTGCCAGACTTTACAAAAAAAGAGGAAGGAATTTGTTAAGCTTTCTAGAGCGAATAACAAAATCATGTCCAAAATAAAGCTTGCTTTTAAAAGACTGCCTTGTACACGTTGCCCTCTTGTCTATTCGGCTTACCTGTTTTGGGAATAGAAGCTATGAAAGAAGATGATAGTAGTCACCTGCAAAATGGTAACTGGAGAATGCTCAGGACAAAATGAAAGATAGATAATAGGGAAAAAGGGGATAGATCTTCTGTAAAAGGGAAAAAGATCAAGAGATGGAGGGACAGGAGAAGGAGTGGGGGGTGCGAAGAGGGTGAAAAAAAATGTACCATGTACATGTAGCAACTCCTCACCAAGAAAGTGATCACTACCTGGTTGGAACATGTACTAATTAAAAAACATCTAAAGCAACACGTACCAATTCCACATGATGAATGTAGTCATTATGTACTGCAGACATGTATTAACAAAAAAATAACTGAAACAGAAGAGTGCTCAGGAACTGTGACTCTCCTATAATAGTAAATGTCCCTCTGATACAATGTTGACCCTCCCATGTTCACTACCGTGAGCTAGGGAAAATGGTATCACCTCGCAGCCATGAAAATGTGAGTATTATGACTCTGTTCATTGAAGTGACTTACTCTTACCTGGAACTGGTTGAAATAATTGATCTTTGTCATCCATGCTCACTGTCGTTCCATTTATAGCTGTTAAAACAATAAATTTGTGTTATGGAAAACAGCCACCTGCTGAAATGATCACTTATGTATAAAGATGTGTGATAATATGGTCAGTTTGTCCTCATTATTCCTGACGGTTGTGTGTTCAGTATGGCAGAGAGCACTATAATTTAAGCCTGAATGAAGCTTATCTAGCACATGGACTTTCTCCATATGGTGCATTACAGGCTTCTTGCATACAGGAATATTTACTATGATACTTGGGGGCCAGACCAAGGTTTGACTGTACGTGTCACGCACAAAAATTTTGTGAATCCCTGCCAGTGCTCACAAATGACCTTGAAGTTGTTTTAAGTATTGATTTTTAGGTGACAGCAATCTTAATGAGTAGGTGGTACCGAATACAAGGACAGTATATGCATACAATGAGGAATGACTAAATATCATATATATTTCACGTTTATTATATATGTGATCCATGCAATACATTTATATGTAAGCACCTCCCTAAGTGTATGTTTATATAAACATGTATAGATTGATATGTACCTTGTATTATATATGCATGGATATATACATATATATTACTTTTATGCAGGTATATATTTGATATATAATTTGCATTCATATATGCCTCCCTGTGTTTTTATGTTTACATTGTTCCAAACACAAAATGGAACTTTACTAGGCAAGAATAGTCAGTTTTTGTGGTGGTGCTGGGGATTGAACCCGGGGCTTTGCACATGCTAGGCAAGCACTCTACCATCAAGCTACATCCCCAGCCCTAACAATAGTCTTATTTAAAGCTTTTAATCATAAATTGAGTGACTAGATTTTAACATTTGTAGGAGAATAAAAATTATTTTGTGAAGGAGAATAAAAAGTGTGATTTCAGTGCCTCTCTGGTTTTTGCTGCTACATGTGGCAACCAAACCATCACTTACTGATTCTTAGTATTAGAAGTATCAGAACTGACCTTAGCTTCCTTAAGTAAGATTTTAGAAAACCAAAACATTTCCCCAGCTATTTAACTGTATATTTACCTTTCGCTAACATTGTCCAAAATGCAGGCACATTTGGGGTTGTTCCTGTTTAAAAAAAAAAGAAAATTAAGACTTCATTTTCTTTAAAAAAGAAAACAAACTACTTCACTCAAGCCATTAGGGAAGCCGTCATGGGTTGTTGGGGTTTCATAATTATTTTATAAGGAATAATATTTTTGCAGGAAAATAAAATGGTGATGGCTATTCTGCAGGTTTCCATTCCCAGAACCCCTCCATGGAATAATCTCAGGAAACATGAATTATTGCCTTTAATCAGAGATACATTTATTCCTTAAACAGGTAGAAATTTTTGCATCAGTATCAAAATAAATTATATTTATAATATATTCAATCTAGTTACATTTCCAGCATACAAGTCATATATTTATATGAATAAACTTATATTTAAAATATATTATTTTATATATTTATAGAAGTATAATCACTTATAAGTATAACTTTATATAACACATTTATTAAAATAAATGTAAACTTTTAAAAAGCTCAGTTACTGTGCCTTGTCAGGTACTCCTAAAAATTCACTCTCAGACATTCACCACTTACAAGATTTTATAGTTACTTTAAAATATAGCAGTATAAACACTTTAAGCATACTATTTCTTTATGCCATGCACAGAGTAGTGACTCTTAAATTTTCAAGTCATATAATTATGTGGTTAAGAACGAATACATCAAAATAATTTTAATACTTTGCTTCTTTGCACGAAAGCCTTCATCTTCCTCCTCGAAATTTTTGTTTGCAAGCGTTGAACTAATTCTATCTATGAAAAGAGAGAAAGGATTATTAGCACATATAAATATGAAATGAATGTCTGAAAATAAGCATATTCTAAAGATAAAAATGGAAGGCAAGAGAGAAGAAATTAAAGGCAAAGGCTTTGACATCTTCTTGAGACAACAAAAAATGAGAAGGAAGTAGGCCAGGAAGAATAACATCTCTGTGATCGTGGGTTTCCTTGGGCGAGATTAAAGTTCCTAAATTGTAAAAGAGAAAAAGAGCAAGGTTCATGAGACCACAGGCCTACTGTAGAGGTGAGGGAGAGTAGTTAGCTTGGATGATTGGCTTTCCCAGGTTCCCTGCACAGGCCTTGAAATGAGATTCACATTACCAAGTGGCCTGGCTCTTGCTCAGTGTAAAGAAAGAGTTTGTTGATTGGGAAAGTGTTCTGAATGTAAACATTTTGGAATCAAATCAATGGATCCTATGGTTCTCAGTATCCCATACCCTCAGGGAGTTTTAGTGGTCTGCTTTGGAGCTCTGGCTGTCTCTGTCTTCTCCCACATAACTCAGAATGCTATTTACTGTACACAGCAAGATTCCCACAAAAGATGATCTAATTAATGTCTTCCCTGGAAATATCACTCATATTTGGAATTGTTCAAAATATTCCACTATGACCAAGTAGCTTTGTAATAACTAGGCAGTTAATGAGCTTGGCTTGTCCTGGTGTTAAAAGGAGACTAGAAATAGTCTGTCTTTCTTGTTCAAAGTTGAGTGTAAAACACAGGGCAAAAATGTGAATTTAAGAAACATTATAAGTTCCTAGACACTTATAATTTTTTCCATGCAAACCAAATATATGAGGGGTGGAAACACAAGACCTCCCCTGCCTTTTGAGTTGTCAGTGCAGTGGAATGGAGCCTGGGGGGTATGGTGCGGTAAACGGTGAAGAAAACCTAGAGGTTGACCCAGAACCAAGCTGGGCCTAGAGTCACAGGCTGGACCTGGGACATTTGTAGGCTTATTTAAGAGCTAAGGCTTCTTTCCTCCACAACCTCTCTGGTGCTGCTTTGAAGTCCTGCTTCAGGGGCTTTCACGTGTGCAATGGTGCCGACGATACTCACAGTTCCTTAGGGCAATATTCACATCTGTTCTTGCTCTCACGGATATTTCAGAGGTGGTGCCATTTGGATTTTGTGTGGTGAACACATCTAAAAAAAATCAGAAGTCTTGAATACCTAGTTAAATCAGTTGTCCGTTACCTTTTCATTCGTAGGATTTTTTTTTAAAGTATACTGAATGATCGTCCCCCCCAAATTATAAAAATATTTGATTCATTTCTCACACTTAAAGTGAGAAAGTGAGGGCAAGGGGTTATATTGAAAATTCCTGAGAAGAAAACCAAAATAATGGCTCTAAGCTCAATGAGTTAGAAACAATTTCTGAGGAAATTCACAAAAAGTGTGCAGGTCCATAACTGACACCAAAGTGGATTAGAGGATGTGCAATATTATCACTGATTGTCTCACATTACCAAAACACTAAGTAAGAACCTTCTGTTAGGCTGTGGAACCCTAGGTTAAGAGCTGTAGAGTTCAGTAATAAGGTTTGCCACACAGACTCACGTTAGCAGTTACACATAAAGAATTCTGCTCTTAGGAATTATCTGTGCGGTTGGTTGGAATTCAAAAGCTAGTGAACGTGCTCATCCACCCAAGGGGCCAAAGTAAACTGGGTCAAGATGGCAGAATGAAGCTCACATACATCTGTCTGTTACCTCTAGTTTCATGGAATGATAAAAAATTCTATATATGCATCAGTATATGAATAGGTACATGTTTAATATTTATACTTGTACTCATTTGCCTCAGCAACACACATGAAAAAGAAGGTGTCACTAATATTTAAATATTTTTGTGGAATTTTTGAGGTAAATCTTTGGAAAAAATGAAAGTAAACTACAATGTTCATGCTGTGACTTAAGGAAGTATAAAAATTAAAATACTGTGGTATTTTTGTAGAAAACGATCAGAAAAAGACAATAAACAGTACAATTGACTCAGCTTCATATGAGAATTTTACATTACATTAAATCTGAATATCACATAAAGAATCAGTTTTAGACAGTCAGCTACGGGCCAGGGGTGTAGCTCAGCGGCACAGCACCTGTCTGGCAAGCCCAAGGAACTGAGTTTGATTCCCACTACCAAAACAAAACAAAACAAAAAACAAAAATAGTCAGATATATTGGCTTGAAAAACATATTTTTATGCCATATAAAAACAAAATTTAAGACACAAGAGTCAAAGATAAAATAGTAAATTCTTACAAAAAGTGAGGAAAATAAATTAGTATCTTGGATTGGAAAAGTTCTGTCTAAGCAAGACATGAAATGCACAATACAAAAGAAATTAATCAATGGAATTGATTTCAGAAAACAGGAAATTAAAGACACTCAAGCAGGCTTAACTGTAAGCAAAAGGGTGGGAGAAAGCTCTTAATATACCTTAGAAAAAAATTAATAAGCCATATATAAAAATAGGGCAGGATTATGAACAGATAATTTGCAGATGTAGAAATAAAAATATCCAATAAATAACAAGAAAAATACCTTCAAAAGTATTACAGTGCAAGTGACAATATATTTCTCTTTTATCACACTCACAAAATATTCTGGTTGTATATATTTATTAGAGGTGAAGTTGTAGAGCATTTTTGTAGGATATAAATTGTGAAATAATTTTGGGAGGGCACTTCAATGGTTGTCTACCAATACTGCAAAAGATTTACCCCATCTTCAACAATTTCAGTAATTGATATCTAGCCTGAGAGATACACCCAAATGTGTATAAGAAAGGAATATATAGAGAAGAAATGCCAGTAATCTAAGTGTTCTCTAACGAGATAATAAATTAACATCATTTTATAGAACAGTATGTATCCATTAAAATAATGAGATAAGCTAGGCATGGTGGCACACAGCTATAAGCTAAATGCTCTGAGAGGCCGAGGCAGGAGGATTGCAAATTTGAGCCCAGCTAATGACTTAGCAAGACACTATCTCAAAGAAAAAGAAAGGAAAGAAAAAAGAGAAAAGCTAGGGATGTAGTTCATTGCAAAGGTCCAGTACTTAAAACATAAAAAGTAAGGTAAATATGAAAAGCGTTCCACTTATTAAATGAGAAAAATAAGTCCTTTGTATGAGTCCTTTCATGTGGGTGTATTAAGTATAAAATTGAACAAAACAATAAACATACAAGTTATGCATTATAGTTATCAAGCATGTGCGTGTATATGTCTATCCTTACTGTTTTCTATTTTTGATTGTTAATAAAGATTCCAGCAAAATTAAATGTCTCAATTTTAAGCCGAGATTCTCATGAACTTTTCACTTTTCAGAATGGTACTCTTGGTAAGGACATGGAAAAGAAGTCCGTATGAGGAATGGCGAGTTAAAAACTGAATTTTTAACGGACCTTCCAAATACATAGAAGTCGCACTGTTACAGGTTGAATTGTGTCCTCCTCCCAGAGACGCCTGTGTGGAAGTCCTAACGCCTGGGACCTCACATAGGACCTGACTTGGAAATAGAAACCACGCAAAGAGAGCGAGGCAGAGGCCAAGGCAATGCCGCCGCCGCCACACAAGGGGAACCTGGGGCTGCCAGAAGCCGGTGGAGGCAAGGAAGGATCTTCACCTCGCGCTGTGGGGAGAGGCTTTATTTGATCAACTAGAACTGACTTTGGACTTCCAGGCCTGGAGAACTGTGGAGAATAGATTTCCGTTGTTTTGAGCCTTTTAGTACTCATTGTGCACTTCGCTTTAGCAGACCCAGGAAACGCCTCCCCGACTTCAAATAAATACTTGTTAGCTCACTGAATTGAGCCGATTTTTTTTTTTTTTTTTTTTTCCTCCGGTACCGGGAACCGAACTCACGACCTTGCGCTTGCCAGGCAGGCGCTTTTGCCGCTGAGCTAAATCCCCAGCCCCGAGCCGATTTTTATTGTGAAGAAACAGCTACAGTGCTCTCTGGAACCATAGTGATTAGCAATGATTACCAACAGGACCTTGTTTAACTTCGTAACATCTCATGAGAAAAAGTGGTAGGAAATAAGGATTTCATTTTATACACTGAAAAGTTTTCAAGGTAAGTTAGAATTTATAATTAGAAAAATAATTATGAGAGTTTATAAAGGAGAGTTAAGATACCAAGTTAGAATAACCAGGTGTTGTATGTATTAAGTTTGAGGACTTACATTGTTTTATATCTTTATAATAATTGCCAGTTTTCTCATTAGCAGGAATATCATTCATACTTTTGTCTCCATGTTTACCAGCGTTATTAGTCATATAGTGCTCTTCATGATTGTCTCCATCTGAAGATATCACATTGAGTAGGTCTAAAAAAGCATGACACAACAAAGATCACAGATATGTTGATGTCCTTTTTACTTGCTTTTTTCCCAGTATTTTTCATAAACAACTTGGGTAGATTTAAAATCTAAATGATGGCGTACGTCCAACAAAAAAACTACACCATTCTGTACAAAATGGCCATGTGGCAGTTTTCTGGGATTAAGAGTTATCTTTCCTACCTACTAGTTTCTATGAGCTTTTAAAATTTTACTCACCTTCCATTCCAGGCTTAGAATTGCTAAGCCCTGAGGAAGAAGACCCAAATAAAAATATAAATAATATAACATTCATTGAGAGATTGATGTGGGTTATCCAGCAATCTACTATTTCTCCTCAGAGCGTTCTTCCCGTGGCATGGCAGGAAGTTATCCAAAGACTAACTAGGACATTGTGACACAGCTCTTCCTGGAAGTCAGAATGCTGGGGAGAATTCCCCCAGAGCTTTGTGACTCTATCCTGAGATTATTTCATCTTTGATATTGTGATGGCATTCAGATGGTTTTTTAAAAAACTGCCATAAGATTTTCTATGAAAGTTAAGGAATAGTTTCTGTGAAAGAATATTTTTAGTTCATGGATTTTAAAGAATCATTTTTATTGTTGATAATAAAACAAAAACAGACCTTTGGCTTTAAAAGTTTATAAGATTATATATTCTTTTGGATGCTGCAATCACAGTATGGGTTTGAAACTACTTAGAAATAAAAGATTCAATCCCAATTTTTCCTGCAAATTCTGATTCATATTGAACTACTAAATTCTTTAGAAAAAAAATTTTTAAATTTATTCTTTTATTTTTAAGGCCTATATCCTTCATAAAGCATAAAATATGTATTTTGATTAGTATATTTTTAATCAACAAAACCCATCTTTTTCACATAATGACTTAGAAATGGCCTAGTATTTAGTTGGCCTTAGGTAAAGATGATATTAGGCAGAAGTAAACTTATACAGAGATAATATTAGTCATTTCTTATTCATACAAATTGACTAATAAATAATGACAAGAAACCAAACAGACAGTATTTCTCCTCTCTTTTAAAAATTAATTGTTTATTGGTACAGTACATTTTAAGTATGCCTAATGATCACATCAATCTTAGTGAATTTGTACCTGTTCCTGACATACCTTGATTCGTCTCTTTCTCCCCATTCCCCTACTCACCCCTCAACCCTTCTTCCCCTGCTTATTTACAAAAGTTTTATTTCCAATTTTTCCCTCTTTTCTCATTTTTTCTTTGCCCTTCCTTCACTCTCCCACTCCTCCCCATAGTTCCCCTTTTCATTTGAAGATTTTCTTCCCATTTCACAGTATCTATTACACATTTTAGTCCTTATTTACACTTTCAGTTTCTCACACCAGAGAAACAGTGTAGTATTTACACGTGTGTCTGATTTATTTCACGTAAGAGTATGGTCTCAAGGTCCATCCATTTAGCTATAAACGTCTCAAGTTTATCTTTCTTTATGGCTGAGTAGTACTCCATTATATAAAAAGCACATCTTCTTTATCCATTCATTCGCTGATGGACATTCAGGCTGTTTGCAAAATTTTGCTATTACAAACTGTGCTGCTAAAAACATGGGTGTGCATATATTGGGGTGGTATGATGCTTGTAATTCTTATGGGAATATACCAAGAAGGGGAATAGCTGGGTCAAATGGATCCTCTAGTTTCAGTGTTTTGAGGAATCTCCACACTGATTTCCACAGTGGTTGCACCAGTCTACACTCCCACCAACGGTGGAGAAGGGTTCCTTTTTCCCCACTGCTCACCAGCATTTGTATTGGTTGATTTGTTGATAATAGCCATTATTTCTGGAGTGAGATTCTCAGTATTGTTTTAATTTGCATTTCTCAAATGACCAGTGATATTGAACATTTTCTTGTATATTTATTTGCCATTTGTATTTCTTCATCTGAGAAATGTGTATTCATCTCAGATGCCCATTTTTGGACTGGGACTTTGAATTTGGCGGGGAGTGTGAGTTTTTAAAAATCTTTGTATGTTCTATATATAAGTCCGTTGTCTGAGACAATTGGCTAAAATTTTTTTCCCATTCTGTGGGTTGTCTTTTCACTCTGTTGGTGATTTCTTTTGATGTACAAAAGCTTTTTAATAAGATGAGATCCCAATTGTTGATTCTTTGAAGTGTTTTGCCTGCAGTTTTGTTTTTGTTCATGGACTTTTTGCCTAGACCTGTATCAATATTTCTATGTACAGTCTCTTTGAGTAGATTTAGTGTTTCTGTTTTCATATTTAGACCTCTGATCCACTTTGACTTTAGTTTACTGCGTGGTGATAGACATGGATCTAGTTTTAGTCTTCAACATATACAGAGCCAGTTTCTCCAGCACCATTTATTAAAGAGACTATCTTTCTTCCAGTGAACATGTTTGGCCCCTTTGTCAAAGATAGGTGACTGTGTTTGTAGTTGTGTCTGCATCTTCTAATCTGTTTCACTGATCCTCAGGTGTGTTTCTTGCCTATACCATGCTGATTTTATTATAGTAGCTTTGTAGTGTAATTTCAAGCCAGGGATTGTGATGATTCCTGCATTGCCTTTGTTGCCCAGAATTACTTTTGCTATTTTAGGTCTCCTCTGCTACAGTGAGTTTTAGGGATGTTTTTTCTAGTTCAGCGAGGCATGCTAATGTGATTTTGATAGGGACTGCATTTAATTTCTACACAATTTTGGAAGTGCGGCCCTTTTTTACTGTGTTGAGAACCAGCTCTTGTACTCAGTGATTCCTGTGACATTTTCTTAGTCTCCATTCCATTAATTTCTGCCCTGGTCTTTGTAGCTTCCTCCCTTTTATGAGCTTTGAGCTTGATTTGCTGTTCTTTTTCTAAAAGCTCAAGGTTCAACACTACATTATTTGTGCTCATACTGTTTTCCTGATATGGGAATTCACTGCTATAAATTTCCCTCATAGGACTGCTTTCACTGTGTCTCATAAGTTCTGATATGTTGTCACTTAAATGTACAAACTGTCTAATTTTTCTATAATTTTGTTTGTGGCTTATTGGTTATTCAGGAGAGTGTAATTTAATTTCCATGTGTTTATGGAGTTTTTGTGGTTTTGTTTGCCATTGATTTCCAATTCAATTGCACTATGATCTGATAATGTGCATGAGATAGTTTCAATTCCTTTGCATCTACTTAAGCATATTCTATCAGTTAGTATGTGATCTATTTTGGAGAATGTCCCTTGTGGAGCTGAGAAGAATGTGTATTCTGATGTGGGGTGGAACATTAAGTCCATTTGTTCAAAAGTTTGGTTCAGTTCTATTGTTTCATTGTAGTTTTTTTTTTTTTGTCTAGTTTAATTGTGACAGCAGGATATTTAGTTCTCCTTTTACAATTGTATTAGTGCTTATTTGATTTTTCATGTCCATTAATATTTCTTTTATGTAAGTGGGTGCACTGGTATTTGGTGCATAAATATTTATGATTGTTATCTCTTTATCTTGGATTGTTCTCTTTGTAAGGATATAATGACCTTGTTTTGTTTGCCTTAATCAGTCTTGGTTTGAAATCCACTTTGTCTGCAAATAGAATAGCTACCCTAGCTTTTCTCTGGATACTATCCCATTGAGTATTTTTTTCCATCCTCTGACTTTCAATCTATAAATTTCTTTTTGAATTAAATATATTTCTTATATGCAGAATATTGTTGGCTCTTGTTTCTTGATCAACTCTGCCAGTCTGTTTCTATTGATTTGTGAATTGAGACCATTACCAGTGATGGTTGTAACTGATATATTGACTGATCCTTGTCATGTTATTTTCCTGTTGCTAGCTCCCACTAATCAGTTGTTCTTCCCGGTGTCCCATAACTGAGATTTCCTGAGTGTCATAAAAAATACTACAGGCCAGTGCCAAAGACCAGAGGCTCAGCCAAGTAGGCAATAACTTCTCATCCTCAATCAATCAAAGAGGTAGGATCATGCCACAGACTCAAACCAAAAAGCCAGTTACACCTCGCTCTGAGAAGTAGACTTTTCCCGCAGGTTCTAAATATGACCAATAAAGCTACTTGCCATAAGCAATTTACAAGTATCAACCTAGGCATTAAACTAAAAATAAAATAGAAAGTGAGAAGACACTTAAACAAGATGCAAACCCAGGCTTTCAGCTTACCAAAGGCAAACACAAGGGGCAATGAAGAGGAACAATTTGAAAGCCACCCAGCTGGACTCTCTGAAGTGGTAACAGCAAAAGTAACAAATCAGATGAATGAGGCTCTAGAAAAAAATCACATCAGAAAAAATTTCTCAGATAACTACACAGATGGTGAACATAACAGAAGACATGCTTAATAACTCTAGAGCAGGTACAGACAAAAAAAAATAGAGGAGCTTAGGAAAATGATGGAAACCATCAATGCCCAACATAGGGGAGAAATGGAATCCATGAAACAGATTCAAACAAATATCCAAGAGATTAAAAATTCCGTTGAAAGTATATGCAGCATAATGAGCCAATGTGAGGACAGAATTTTAGATATAGAAGACAAGCTTAAGGTTAGCAATTGTGAAAAGAAAGATTTCTGAAAAATAACAAGGGACTATGGGAAATCAATCCCTTGGCTAAAGTAGTACAACTGGCAATAAGAATAGCATCAAATACAGCCTAGAAAAATGACAAACGGTGATAACTATTAATCTGCCACCTTTAGCCATCTGAACTAGATTTGCAGTTATATAACAAAATCTAAAAGGATACAGAAAATCATGGGCAGTAAAAAAGCCCTCAATATGGTGATTTTTACCTTCAGGGGAGAACATTTAAAAGGAATTGGAAGAAAAAACAGAAAAATGGAAGAAGAGGAAGAAATTAGGAACAAGGCTGGAGGAAAAGGAAGATCACCCAAACATTTGGAAACTTATGAAGAGGATGAGAGGGAAGGAGAGAAGGGGAAAAAAAGAACAAAAAGAACAATAGCCACAAAAACTAGAAATGTGTTCATGCAAACATAAAAATAAGAACTATGAAGAAAAAAACAAAGTGAAGCAAACAAAAAAACAAGGGAGGAAAATAAGAAAAAAAGTCCACTTCAGGATGTGTTTCTCCTATCACTGATAGATAATGTGGGCAGACAAAGTCCAGATCTGAGCTGATTAACCTCAGTAAGCCAATTGTAGCTGAGCTTACAGCTCCAGCAAACCTGGACCGTTAGTTTCACTGAAGTTCAGGCGGGTTTCTGGCGATGAGGCTGCAACCAGATATTTTCAGCCTGCAACAGTCTGTGTCTCCTGAAGGCTTGAACTTGGCTCTGTGCCAGTTTGAACTCAGCTCCTTGACCTCCTTGAACTTGGCAGCCTGACCCTGTCACTGGGAGCCAGTAGATGGAGCCAGTCTGCAGCTGTTATGAGTTCTGAGCTCAGTTGGCCCCTCTCCAAGAGGGCTACTGGCCAATTGCCCTGCCCTGGAGGATGTCTGAACCCCAACAGCTCACCAGCCACTGCAGTATGCTGGGGCCACGGCTCCATTCCACCTGTGTGTCTGTCCTTGGAGGCCTCTTGGGTTGCCAGTAGTCATCATGCATCTGCAGGTTCAAGCTGCCCTTCCCATGAAGTGAGTCAGGGCTCAGGGAGAAAGCGCTGCCCGCCACCTCTTTCTTCTTCATTGGAGTCTCTCTCCTCACTCTCCCCATGGGCTTCAACTGTTGCTTCAGATCCTTACCAGGTCCTGGAGACCCACTTCTCTCCTTCTTCTCTTCCTCATGTTGCTATAGTCCAATGTCTGGACACCAAATCTTGGAGAGGCTCTTTCTTTGCTACTCAACACTCTGACATCATCCTGAAAGTCCCTCCTTCGCCTCTTGATAGGAAAGGATTGCCTAACTTTCCCCTCCTTCAATTTCAGTGATTGTTAATAATAGCTTCTGAGCTTCACAGGACATTCATAATGAAAATGTCACAAGCATCAGGACAAAGCAGCATGATTTCAAAAGGACATAAATGTGTTTTCAGCATAGGGAAAGCTCAGAACTCAAGCACCCTGTGGCTTTTTACTCACCATGCCTGGCCCCCTGGAGAGTGGACTCACTGTAGCCTAACTGCTTAAGAGGACTAGAGATGAAATGCAGCATTTGAGAACTAGAGAAGGCAGGCAGGCAAGCAAGGCCCAGGATCAAGACTTAGTCCCCAAAGGAGAGTAAGTGGTCCTGTGCATAGTGCTATTTTCTTTTTAGAACACATAACTCACTCTCCTGTGAAAGTTAAGAGGCGGGCCTGAATGTGGAAAATGGCTGGTGGCCTCTGGAGCCTGTTCCTTGGGCATCTCTAGCAGGTGCCACGTAGAAAAACGGAGAAACCTGAAGAGTGTGTGCCCTGCGTTGCTGCAACCCTCTGCACAGCTTTGAGGGAGGCAGCTCCCCAGGATGAAACTAGGCGGGAGACAGACATTTCAGGGGCGAGGCGGCGTCATCTGGTGGTATCACTGTGTGTAGCTGGTGCTACAGAGCAGAGAGCCACGTTTACACTGTGTGCCTCCAAATACAAGCAATGGTGTATGGGCGAGCACTGAATACTTACGTTGTAGAAAATGTGTGGCACATTGCAGGTGCTTCATAGACAAGTGAAATCCACCCTTATTTAGTTCAGGAAATGTTTAAGGGCTAAAAGTCAACTTAGCATTTTCTGACATAAACAGAATTTTCTTATTGTTTCAATACATATCTTTTGCTGAATCCTTCTATAGTCCTAGGATATTTTTGTCTTTTGATATGACAAATGCTCCCTGCAAGTAATTGAATTGGTAGAGTGCAGATACTATATATATTTTTTAAAACATTAGGTCTAATGAAACTATTTAAATTTGTTTAAAAGTCGGTTCTAATTTCCATGTGAAGATATCTAAGAGTCATTTGTTGGGTTGAATTTATTTCTGCATTTACTTCATACATTTGTCTCTGTATAGTTAGGCTTCATGTCTAAAATGAGTGGACATGGTAAGATTTTCAAATATCTGTATTTTAAAAGAGGCAGAGTATATCAACCAGTACCCTCCTAGGAAGGTCAATACAAGTAGAATAAGTTACGAAGTTGAACACATATAAAAATGAAGAAATAGGACAAAATGATAAAATGGCCCAAAACAGTTTCAAAGAACATTGATTGAGTCATTCTATACTTTGAGAAAATCCATTAAATGCCAATAAATTCTGCAAGCTATAGTTGTCACAGTTTGAACATAAAGTCTAAAGCTTCACAAAAAATTTTAACTTAAGTATTTTCCTTCAAGCTAAATTGTAGACTCACACATTACATAAACTAAATCATCAGCTATATAACTGTAATTTTGTAAAGCCATGAACGATGATCTTTGGTTCATCACAATGCAATGGGCAGGGAAGTGAGATTTTCTTTATTTCAGCTAACTGAAACTTATCATATCATTCAAGCTGGTTAATTCCCAAAGAATGAAAATCTTTCAGTGAAATATAAGGAGGCTCTTCTGAACAGAATGACGTCTCTTTGTAGGACTGTCATGAATGTATAGTGCCCTCCGGATCCTTATCTTTTGTTTTGGGCTAAGTTGGAATGCTGAGGTCCAGCTTGTAACTAGAATAATGCAAAGCAATGCACGTATTTCTACCATCCTAAGTTCCACTGGCTTGCTGGGTTAATCACCCTGAGGACAGTCTTCATGGCTTCCAGGCACCTGCATGAGCTTGAGTAAGACTCTTACTTCTAAGTTGCAGTGCCTTCCATAAAATCTGATAGCAACAGTAGAACCTGCCTCATGGGTTGTACTGCAGATTATCCAAATAGAATGTGCGGCATGGTGTCTACTTTGATATGAGGGCAAGGATTTTCCATAGCTCCCAGCATGCAGTCAGTGTTTGGCTTCCACATGTGCAGCAGATCACTGGGTGCCCCCCATCACTCTCCCTGATGGACTGAATGAAGCTAGGACCGGAGACTGCAGGTCCACATCTAGCACTGTGTTTGGCTCAGTTAACCCTCAAGTCAGTTTAACTAACTTCTGAACCAATAACTAACCAATAACTAACTTTTTTTCCGAAAAAGGTTTTCTGATTTCCCATAAAGCACTTCAGCACACCCATGTGCTCTGTCCCTCACCCTTTCTAACACAGAAATTCAGGAATCTATGAGCAGAGCAGGATGTTCACCTAAGAACCATCTCACTTATCTTTTTCCTTTTTGTAATGGAGAATACTTGAGCACCTCTCTATCATGTTTCTCAGTCTACATCACACTGAAGTTCTTTTGCAGTCTTAGGAAAGAATGTGGATACTAATTAATACCATGGGCATAAGGGCAGCACACTTTCTTCTGAACATAAACAGAACATGGCAATATTACAGATACTTAGTTTGTAAATATTTATTTTATCCAGCCTTAAAACACAGGCCTACACTACATCCGGACATATTAAAGATCCTGATGGAACCAGGAACCAGAGAACATTTATGGTCTGCATAACTTCCACTGACCTCAAAGGAAGCTGCACAAGTCAGATGAATCAAATAGTGCTGCTTTTAATATGTAATGTGATTTCTAGCCATTGCTAAATTTAGCTAATGGAATTTAGCTAATGGAATTAATATACATTAATAAATCTTACATTCAGGTGTTGTTCTAGCCTACCAGTTGCATATTTTTAGTTGTTTGTATACCTACATGTTTCATATTATGTCTAGAAAATTAATACCAGTGAGTTTCTTAGGTGGAAGAGAAAAATTAGCTAAAATTAACTGTGTTAGTTCTGCAAACTACTGATTCTCAATGATAACATCTTCTGTTTCAATGTTTTAAAAAGTCTGCTTGGATTCCAGTGACGGAAATGTATGTTTCATTTCAATCTTAGAGCAGGAAGCAAAACCTAGACTTTTTTATGTATCCTTTCAAATGACAGGAAAACCCTGCTCCTGTGATAGCCATCCCTTCTGGATTTGTCGAGTGGCTTCTGTCTCTTGGTCTCACTGAGAAACTTCTGGACCACTAGTCTTACCCTCACCAGGCTCTGAAGGCCATTCTGACCTTCTTGCTGTCCTTCTTAGATTCATCATTCTACCTAGTCTGTGACTAAGAGCCGCATTATAAACCTGAATGTACATCCCGTGGGATACGTTCTGATCTCAGATGGACAGGTCATCGAAACAGTGATGCAACCACAATAACATATCACCAGGAAACAAACTGGAGACAGAACTGCTAAGCTACATGGAGTAAGTGTGCAGAGAGTGGGACAATCTTCAAAAGTACCCAGCGCCAAATGAATGAGGGCATCAGTTCCTAGGGTTAAGAATGTGAGTTCTGGTCGATTTGTTCTGGAACACGTCAGTAGTGCATTAAATGCAGCTTCATCACTTTCTTGCTTATGACCTCGAACAAATCACTTCGAAACCTTGACTATAAGATGATGATAAAAGTAGATAACAACCTCATGTGGTTGCCCTAAACATTGCATGAGATTATCCATGTAAAATGCTTAGCGCACTTACTTCATAATAAGTATTCAATAGCACTTAGTTACTATATAAGCTTTCAGTATTAGTATCCTCAAATTAATGTAACTATTACACATTGTTTTAAATTACTCTTTCCCTAGTGGTAGATCTTAATTAGGCTCCTATCTGCCATGTGAATTCATTCATTCCTCAAATGTTTATAAAGCATGTCCTACGTACCAGACATGGTATTCTAGGTGCATGGATACATCAGTAAACAAAATAGAGATTTCCGATGGCATAAAGTTTATGTTCTACTGGGAAGACACAACAAACAGTAGACCTAATAGAGAAAGAAATTAGGTAAGTACTGTGGGAAAAAGGAAAGTAGAGCAAAGAAAAGGGAGTGCGGGGCTCTGAAGGCAGGTGTGATGAGCAGAGGCCTCACAATGCTGGGGGGGCCCTGAGAAGCACTGAAGGTGGAGTGAGACGTCTGGCTACCGGGAGCAGAATGTCAAGGCCGGCGAGCGGCCAGTGCGCTGCTCCGCATGACTGAAGCCAGCAAGGAGGCCGGGGGCTGCGGCAGGAGAGGAAGAGACTCCTAGAGCCTAGGCTTTTATTCTGCATGAAATGAGACCTGAAATCCTCGACTTCTTTACCAAGCTTTTATCTTCATTCACATAGACTTCTATGGACCAAACATCCCTGTTGTACTTTGGACGATTAAACTTCTGATTAAGACAGCCCTAAGCCACAGTTAATTTCAAGACAGAGTAAATCAGAATCTATGAATTTCCTAGATTCTCATGGCTTTTGTGATATCAGCCAGCATGCCGCTTTTAGCAATATGGAATATATACATCACAGGGATATACATGCAGGCATGGGGAACAGTCACCCCAAGAGGCACAGCGTTCTGTTGGCACTATTTTCCTCTATGTTCATACCTATTTTTCTCTGTGTTTTGTAAATTTCTTGAAAAAGCTTAGACTCGTGGAGGCAAACCTCTGTCCTGTGTGCCGCAGTGGGCTGTTGGTATCATTGAAAGCTCAAAAAGGTTCACCATCACTGCCTCAGACTGTTATCCTTTGCTGATTTGCTAATACGTGAGGGCTTCTGTCAATCATATGGTATCATATCCCCTGGTATACAGTAGTAGTTTAATTAGATTGATTTAATTAATTAAATTGATTTAATTTGATTTCCTTACTTAGTTTTAATCTATTAAAATTTTTGCTGGGCTGTCTTTATGAAAACTGAACTGCATGATGAATGCTACATTAAAACAATGAGGAGTGTTAGTTAAAACAGCATGTCTGGCCAAAATCTACTTAACAATGAAATCAGAAAAGATTTATAAATATAAATGACACTGCAATTGCCACTTTCAGTGACATTTATTTATCATTTCAGTCAATGTAGTTAACAAGTTTACTTGGAAGCAGGGTTCAAAGTTAAAAATGTAGGATAATTTAAAGATTAGACAGCTTTAATGAACATCTTAATTTCCATTATGGAAGTGGGGCTTTTTTTGTTTGTTTTTAAACAGGGTCTTGTTATGTAGTTCAGGCTGGCTCAAACTTGCAGCAATCCTCCTGCCTCAGCCTCCAGAGTGCTGGGATCACAGATGTGTGCCACCACGCCCAGTGGAAGTAAGTTTCTTACGGGAATATGAATTTTTGTGTAGAGGAAGTGAAGGCATCTGGTTTGGAGTCATTGTCTTTTAAGATTTTTCCTCCATGATCATTAATACAGTGTTGGCTACTAGAAAAATTAACACAATAGTAGATATTTAGTGTGTGGGGGGGTACATCTGAAAATGAATATAATGGTTTCGTCAGACCTGGTGTAACAGTGCCCCAGTGAGAAACACTGTCAAGGTGGGGAAGAAATATAAATGAGCGAAACATCCCAGTGTAAGAAAGCAAATGGAGACCGACAGCCAGCTCCCAGCTGGGGGCAGGTGGAAGGGGCCGGCACAGCGGTGCTGAAGAGAATGTGAACCCTCTCAGTGGTCCAGCCACTGCTCAGCCAGTTTCTGCCACCAGAGGACAAATCAGCTTTTGTAAAAGAAGCCCAGCTTCTTTACTTTTATTTGGTACATTTCCCGTTTTTAAACAGCAACTAGTTAAAAAAATATCTATCTGGTACAGCACCATACAGGTCCAGCTAAGCATACCCGTTGGCCAAATTCGGTCCGCAGCGCCTCTCTGTCACATGGTGATGTACATCTCAGACAGTGTAACCCAGAAGGACAGGAAACCCTTGTGGTTTTTTTTTTTTTTTTTTTTTTTTTTTT
>NW_004955472.1:7513008-7536608 GCF_000276665.1 Chinchilla lanigera | reverse complement strand
CTCGGACCCAGGAGCCCTGCCACTCCCGGAGAACTGGCTGCCTGGGCGCAAGGCGCGGGGGGCTCAAACCCTTGTGGTTTTGATGGGGTTCCAGAAGCTGCATTCCTCACTGCGTAGAAATCACCTCATAACCACACTTCATTTAATGAAACAGGTTTTGTCAGACACAGTATTCTGTCATTGCTATTAGTAATGGTGACTATTATTGGAGTCATTCATATTAATGTATAATAACTGTAAGCATACTATCAATATAGCAATATACTATTGCTATACAGCATACTGAATTTTTATATACTCCTTTAAAAATGTTACCTTGCTATATTCTCCAAAAATAATAAATTATATAGAAACAAATCTATAATTTTAGTTTGCAGCTCAGGAATCTGACACAAGGAGCAATTACACTACCTAAGGTAACACAAATAAGATAGTGCAAGACAAGAGATTAAAACTCAAGTTTACGTACTCTGATGGATGAGCTTTTTATGATCTAGTGTTAGTGTGTCTGTAAAACAGGTTATTATGAAACTAATATTGAATCTTACTGCTAGAGAAAAAGTGTGTACACCATTGATCTGTTGAGAGGCTACACTGGAATATGCTGTAATAGGATGAAAGAACTGCTAACATTCAAATATGTGCACATGTGTTCTAAAATAAATTTTGATTTTTCTGGTAGAATTAACAATTTTTCTTTTATTTACCTGTTTCAAGACCATTGTAAGATAAAGAATCTAGTACATAAACTAAAGAAATAAATCAATCATTAAAAAAGATAGACCAAATGATAGTTTTATATCTTTTATTTGTGACATTTGAATTCTAAGCTCACAAAGAACTGATTTCATAAATATCTTTTAGCTTTGTCTCACTTTACTAATTGATTTAATTGTGTTAGTCTGTTTTTATATTCGAATCCTTAATTTAATCACAAACGGAACTAAAATATAGTCAACATTTTTTTCAGGCGTATGTAAAAATGATACAGGAAAACTTTGAAATCTGAACACGCTAGGCTAGTAAAATAGCTTGTTTCATTAGAAATGGACTCCTTCCTCTATGTTATATAAATTCTTATATATATATTCACGAAAAATCCTTACTCGGAATTAAAACCTGTCCAGAGGCAAATAGCCTGTTATAAAAGAGTTTTGTTGATATATATTTGAAAGCAGGAACATGATTATTATTTCCAAAACATACTTTGTTTGGCTAATTCTAGGAGAGACTCATCAGTTTCTTCAAAGCCCAAAATGATCAGAGCAAGCATGACAACAGCGTTGTCCTAATGATGCCTCTGCTTCCTTTTAGTGGCCTTGTGCCCGTCTCTTGCAGACACAGGCATTTGTATCTTTCCTACAATGTTTCTTTTTCTCTCAGTGTGACACCCATGAGGTAAGAAGGGGACACCAGGTAAGCGGCCACAGAAAGGCGTGTGCTGCCTCCAATGGCCAGAATGATGACTGGCACAAATCCCCACAAAAAGATGGGAGGACCTCTGTTTAAATTCCTCAATGTTTTCTCAAAGAGGTGGTTAAAGACAAGCACTACCACCAAACTCAAAACCGTCTAATCCGAGGAGGTATGCTGAAAGTGGGAAGAAAGAATAGGCAGGGAGGTAAGCCAAAACGATTGCATAAAATATAGTCAAGAATTTTGTGTGTAACTTAAAATAGAAAAGAAACATCTTCAGGTGCGCTAAGAAGCAAGCCAGGACTTCCCAAAGACAACCGAGCTTGAAGAAGGTAGGGGACGGTTTCTGAGCAGGCTCATGGTAGATGCAGGCACCGGGAGAGCTTCCTCCCTGAGCTACAGAAATGGTTCACAAGGAGACAGCAAGACTTCCCAGCGGGGGCGGCTGTGGGAGCGCTGGAAGGGACGGGAAGGAAGGCTGAGGGTCCACCGGCAGGCTACAAATATTTAACGGGTGTGCAACTAAAGCCTCTATTCTTATATGTTCACTTGTCCCATGTGCTCACTGGGCCTTTCCAAGGTGGGACCCTAGAAAGGATGGGCTGAAACTCACAGACGGTTCGGCTCAAGCTGACTGGGGATTCAGACCCTGCAAAGCCTTGGCAGGTTCTGCCAGAGCTGCAGTAGGATGCCCATGCCTGAGGCGGGTGAGCTGAGAGGAGAACAAGTTCGCACCCGCAGTGTTGCTGATGTGGTTTGGGAGGCAGAAGGAAGTGATTAAGAAATCTGCCAGTTTCTTCCATTGATTCTGGCTCTGAGACTCTGGGCTCCCAGGAATGAGGGAACACTCCGAGATGAGAATATTAACCACCTAAGAAGCAGAAAACCACTCTAGCTTAGTTTCTCTTCACCTGTTAGTTTTCATTATTTTTCCACTGAGTAGCTTTTTTAAGACATTTTATCCCTGATTAGGGATCTCCCTGACCTCCTCTGCCATTCCCTATGAACTTTTAATGCTATGTAAACACTTCATATATAGTTAAGTACTGTGGTCCTTGGAGGAACACTATCTGTTGTTGTATCTAAGATTTTCCTTAACAAGAATGCCCTCAACAAGAACACATGTTCTCTGTGATTAAACCATGGACCTGAGTGAGAAGTCACTGTGGGAGAAGCAAAGCTACTCAACCACGTAAGTTCTCTTGTCTAGGACACTTGGGTACTGTCTGCACCTGGAACCTCTTCCTGCTTCCCTCTCCTTTCATTAGTGGAAAGGTAAGATTTGGGTCACTGCTGTGTAACTGTAATGGGTATAACCTTTATCATGGACCTCATAATACGAAGAAGTGGATCCACACATGTATAGACTCACATGCTCTAAAATGCACGTATACAGATTTTCAGAGCTTAATAATAAATTATGGAACTCTATAATGATTGGATCAGGGAGATGACACCTGAGCACACTGATGAATCTTGAGATCACAAACACAGACAATTAGATATGATGTGTTTTCTGATAGCGTAGGAAGGGAACAAATGTAGTACTCTTGCCAAAAAACTTTAACCTAAATCTCATAATGAGAAACAATCAGTAAAACAAACACAAAAGTTCCAAATCATGGGATATGCTACAAACCAACCAGCCTGAACTCTTTAATGTCAGAGTCATGGAAGATATACCATATCATACACACACACACACACACACACACACACACAAACATATATCACCACGCAAGCACACCCACTAAAGGGGAACTGCAGTCCATTAAAGAAAACTAAGGACAATGGCAAGTTAATGCAGTGTGTGATTCTTGACTGGATCCTAGATTTAAAAGAAACAGAGTATAAAGAATATTTTTGAGACAACTGGAGAATTTTGAACATGGAGTGCATGCTAAGTATACCATATTTTTGCTCAGTTTCTGGGAGGTAATAGTGACACTGAAAATGGATTGGACAGTGTTCTTGTTAATAAGAAGCACTTTAAATGCTTGTTTAAATTCTTGTTAATAAGAAGTACTTTAATGAAGTACTTTAAAGTTTCTTGATGACTACAACTTCTTTTCAAATGGTTCAGCAATAGGAATATGTACTTATAGTATGAAAGAAAATGGGGCAAAATGTTAACGATCAATGCATCTAAGGATGCTTTTGCAATCTTTTTATATTGAAATTTCCACTTTGAAGTTTCTGAAAAAAGTAGAAAAAGGAAGTGTAGAGGGACAAAGTTAGGAAAGAGAAACACAGTTCCCAGCTCTGCCCCAGAGGTCTGGAGAGGTCCAAGAGAAGAGCCTAGACCCTCCATTTGCAGTAAGAGATGCGTGGAAGATGAAGGCAGGCCAAAGAGAAATTGCCTGTAAAGATTTTCAACAGAATTTGCCAAACAAAGCTCTGCTGTAATAGGAACACCCTGTAATTAAAGAACATGAACATTTTGCCAGAATTTACACTAGAAGAGTTGATTAGTGTATTTATCAATATAACCAGGAAGAAAGTGTTCTAAAAAGTTTAAAAATATTTGAATTTTTAAGTTGAGTGGAGATTTCATATACATCATTAATAGAAAATAACCTTAACAATTAATGACAAATGTTTTCAGAGTCTAACCTCTTACTTGATCAGGCATCATGGAAATGCAAGAAACATATTTAACTTCTTAAATGCAAAAATCTATGGTTTTCCAGGGTACAAAGCTACAGAGAATCTCAGAAGATGAGCTCCAGGCTGTCATTTCTCTCACCACCCCGCCTTCCCATGTGGTACTGTAGCGCTGCTAGGTCAGAAATGAGGGGCTCTTGTTTCTCTGGATCCTTAGGACAATAAGATATTCTTGCGGCCAAAAACGATGCTGAAAAAAAAAATCTCTGCCTATCTTGATTTCTAAAAGTTAGCGAGGGAAAATGTTTTATTTTTGACCAGAGCATTTGGACAGAGGTAGCAACATCTGGGTTCGAAGGGGGGACTTGTATGAGATGCAGAGGAAGGGTCAATCTGCATGGTTAGAATGATACCTGTCCAAACAATCAACCCTTTTTCAGTCTGCACAAAGGATTCATGATTACTAGGCTTTCATGGCAGCCACGAATGCCTCAAACATATGTAAAATAAAGCAAAGTCAGAGTTGTTTAGTTATCTTTTAACCGTTATTACATTAAAATGCACTAATACATTCTTATCTACTTCCCTCCACCAACTGGTACTGTGTTAAACACACATGTCATCGGAAGTATTATGACGCCCTGGTCACAGGTTGGGCTGTCAGGAACGAAGTTTTATGAGTGAATCAGAGAATGCACCATTTCATTAACCATACCCAGGTTTCAAGAGTCAGAATGTAGAACAGAGGCATTTTTTTGTGTACTGGAAGAGAGCAATCAGCATGGATGGTACAGGGCTATGAGCGCTGCCTCTGCTGCTGCCTCTCTTACTGTGGAGCCATTGCTAGGGCAGAAATTAATTCTGTGCCATGGTATAATGTGACAGAGGAGGAGTGTTTGGAAGAGAAACTAAAGGCAAGGACTGAGGGTCTCATCTGCTCACACCAAATAACCAATTGTCCTTTTATCACTGCAATATTAATATGTAGAGACGGTCGTGACTTCCCACCCGTTAAGAAAGAACAAACACTGCACTCATCCGGCTCAGGGCTCCTACTGGTCACTCTCAGTCATTTGTAACTTTGTTTTACTTCTCTCTTCTGGGAAATAGGAAGGAGCATCAACAGGACAGACAAGGGATGATGGTTATTATAAAAAAATACATTCTGATCTGGACAAACGTGTTAGCTTTTTGCTAACAACCAGGCTCTTCCCTACAGCTAGAATGGGACCACTGTTTGAGGCAGAGACCAACCAGCCCCTGGAGTGGTCCCCAGTAAAACAGCTCCTTAGGGAAATGGTACAACGCTGCCAGGTCCGGTCTCAGATCTCTCACAGTGCCACGGCTCTGTGCAGTGTTAAACCGCAGGGTCAGAGCAGGAGGCTTCACAGATCTGCAAGAAGGCTTGTTACAAAAAAACTTGCTGTGTGTCCAAAGTTCCAAAATTCACTCTGTACTTAGAAAACAAATGACAGAAAAGCTGGCCAGCTAACAAGACAGAGGAGTAAGAAAGGTACAAATAAACATCTCAGTCTCAAAACCTGAATTCCAGTAAAGCTTAGGTGGCAGGTCACAGGCAGAACTGTGACGTGCATGGAAGTGCCGCGGCCCCTCCTGGGCAGGTCCAAGGCGGAGGGGTTAAGGCTGGTTCTTCGGCATGCTGTGGTCCGCTTGGCCCGCAGGTCAGGCTAGCAGCACTCTGAGGGTAAGAGCACATGACGTGAGTAGGAAAGATCTCTCAGGAGTCCCCGCCTGCCTCCAGTTCTCTCGCCCGAGAAAGTAGAGGAGCCATTTCAGCCAGGAAGTCCACCCACTGTCCAATCAGGGCTCCAGGAGGCGTTTCTCTCTTCTGCAGGATGAGCTGCAGCGTTAGTGACACATTCTGCTCGTCATCTCTTTCTGTAAAGCAAGGGGAGAGGGACAGTTAGGGGACAGTCTGCGCAGAGCAATGGTTTGGTGAAAGATTCGGAAAACGCTCAGGAACTTCAGATCCTTTAAAAAACAGTTTGCAAGTGTGGCCCGAGAGCAAGGCTCAGCATGAGGCTGTGTTCCATGTCGTCTGCAGATTTCTTTCTTTTTATTAACACACTGCTTTAAAAACTTGCCTGTCTTGCACAAAATCCAACTTGCTTGCTTTTACTAAAACAGCAGCAACAACAAACCCGCAAGCTCTGGAGCCACTGAGCAGTGGTGCTGAAGGACACCTGTCTGCCTCAGATGAAGGACGCGCTCTGCAGTCGCCCCTGTGCCCACCGCTCCGGGTGTCTCCCCAAGCAGGGCCGAGCATCACTTGCCAGCTGATGTGATCACTGGATTTGGACTTTGTTCTTCTCAGAAGAGGGACTAACTGCTCTTTAGCCGAGTTTCAATCAAAGGTGGGTAAGTGAATAGCAAGTGTGTATAAGAAAAGCAGAAGAGAAGACAGAGCTCACGGAAATGAAGAACGTAGCAGTGTCTGATACGCAGTCACCCTGCCTTTCACCCAAGGATGCCATGCGCCTGGCTCCTGAGGGCACGCGCAGATCCCTGCCGTGCCATCCTTTCTCTTCTGGACAGGCTCAGCCTCTTGCCCTGTGCCCGCTCCTGCTACATCCTGTTTATCCCTCTTTTTTGTTAACTGTCATTTATTTTCCCAATTCAGACAAGATGGCTTCCACCTGTTGAGACACATGTCTGACCCTCTACTCCACCCACAGGGGCGGTGCCACTCCTTCCATCTGTATTTTTTATAACTGCAGGTTGGCATCGGACATTGTGGTTTGTACCTGTGAGTATGCATGGGCTCTGGGCATGTCTGTTGGCCTTCCTAGGCCGGGAGCTACTGAGTTTCAAAGAGA
Organism: Chinchilla lanigera; assembly: GCF_000276665.1. NCBI lineage: Eukaryota > Metazoa > Chordata > Mammalia > Rodentia > Chinchillidae > Chinchilla > Chinchilla lanigera. Next base: position 7,529,751 of record NW_004955472.1, on the reverse strand, counting down.
AGAAATGCTCATTGAGTTGTTGCACGTGCTTTCACCTTGGTGGCCCCCATCCCAATGCTGAGCATAGGGCCGTCACTCCTCTTTCATCTCTAAGAACAGTCTGGGTAGCAGGCTGAAAATGAGCCCTGAGCTATTCGGCATTTAGAGCAGAGAAGACTGTCATTTTAATGAGATGAATAAATTGCTTCCAAGTTCCACCTGCAGCAGGACAGACTTCAGCTGCTATTTCTCTTGCATGCTGACCTGGATCGCCCTAACTACAAAACAGGAAACAGCTGAGTCAGAGGAGCATGACGGGAAAGTGCCCAGGTGCTCCGAAAGCCTTTTTGTTTGAAAACCACACAGATGTGTTTGTTAAAGAAATACACAGTGCAGAATCTAGGTACTGTTATATCCGATACTATTACAGGGCAATTACATGCAAATACACATACTGAAAAATTAAGCGACGATTTATGTGTGCATATTGCCTGTACCATGTACTAGATGCCTGGGACAGGAGGCCGCTGTTCCCAAGGATCTACCTTCTGTTGGGGAGAAAGCGATGCGGACACAAGAAAGACACAGGGACCCCGGTGCACAGGAGACACGGGAAACCAAGCCTCCCCACACTTCAGCGCCACCTTTGCTGCACTTTCCCTCCCTGTATGAGCGCCTTGAGCTGTGGGATCTTACATAGATGTCTCTTTTTTAGGGCCATTTTTCTCTACCCCTGAGACCCTTCGCCATGGGAACAGTTTACGATTGATTTCATTGCTTCCTCCTGGATGCAGCCTATGGAAGATGCTGTTGGATCCGAAAAAGAAGGCCTGGCTCTGCTGTTTGCGGATGCATTCCCAATGCCTGGTGACTGATGTTCAATGAATGTTTGTTAATCGGAAAATGAATAGGCCCCACTGTCCTTATCCTCAAGGAGGAGGAAGTGATACTGACCCCAGAAAGTCATGGGAAGGTTAAATGTGCTAAGATATATATATAGAAAGAGACACAGTGCACATCCATTCCCTTTGTCTCTTCCAAGGGAAAGATGTGTTTCAGAAGCACAAACCTGGCAGCTGTCACTTCCCGCTGGGGGAGGAGGTGAGGGAGGCTATCTATGATAATGCACGCACTGAGACAGATCCGAAATCTAGAGCAGGCTGGTCAGTGGGGTAGGAGGTGAGACCTGACCAAAGATCTGCAGAGGTCATGACATGGACAGGTAAATAAGGACCCATGTAGCTGGGGTGAGGATGGAAATAAACCAGGACAACCCTAAAATGAATGTTGTTTGTTGCTTCCAAAGGTCCTTATATTTTGGTTAACTTTTGATGATGGAGATAGTAATGCAGTGATGTGGTATATTTGAGACAGAAAGAGAAGAAAATATGTTCAAGGAATGGACATGGCTTTAACTTTGTAACTAAGTATTTGAAGTGCATCAGTACTTTTAAGGAAAAAAATCAACATTTGTTAAGCACTATAAAGTGTCAGGTGCTTCCAGATGGCTATGTCATGTGATTTGCATGGAAATGGGATCTTTGGCAGAAGAATGCCGGTCTCAGAGCAGAAGTGATTTGCTCAGGGTAAATAGCTAAAACACAGAGCCTAAGCGGGCACATCAAGCGCAGTCCCAGTGCTCGCTGCCCCAGGGCTGCGACCTCACGCAACCTTGCCCTTGTAATCTCAAGAGGGAGGGTTTCCCCACTCCACTGTACTGAGGAGGAAACGGGCTTAGGGAAGGAGAGTAGCGTATCAGTCACCTCGAAAGAGGCAGGTGGGGGACTGAAATTCAGCTCTGACTGCAAAGGCCAGCTCTTTCCATCACTCAGTTTAAAACCTCTGCGACAGTCTTATGAACATGCATTCCAGTGATACTGACTTATATATTAATTACAGATGGTTGCAAGTCATTGCTGAATTTTCAAGAATGCCAGAGATATTTTTCTTCACTAAACTGATGGTAATTTGAATTAGGAATTGCATGGGTAAATGCTAAAACAATTCTAGCACTGAAGGACTATTGATACTCAAAATGTGGAAGAGGTTTTTGTTTTTTTCTAAGGAAGTCGGGGTGGAACTGTTTCACTGGGGATGGGGAATTATCCACAGTCACTGGGGTAGTCTCCGATGAGCAGGGCCTGCACTTTCCCCACAACAGTGCGCTGCTCAATTACAGAAAAGAAAACTGTTTCGTGGGATCTCGCTTCAATTCCTACATGCGAAGGATGACTGAAATGGCAGATTGGAAACTTGAAGACACTACAATTGGATTCGCCCTTCAAGACTACAGGCCCCAAAGCCGTATTCTAGCACTTCCCCACTGGGTGACGCCAGTGAGCTATTTAAAGAAACCACTAGCGATGAAAAACAAGTGGCTTTCCTCACAAAGCCTCCTGCAGGCATCCAGCGGGGCCACATTCCTTCCTCTTAGAAACAGACGCTTCAACAATCTCTACAGAGGAATCTGACATCTCTGGAGTTACTCAATGCTATATATCATCAGGTGTGCCACTAAAACCCCCGAATGATGCTTAAAAGTCTTCAGAGGTGATAACAATTTTGAGAGCTGTTCATAGAGACTTTTTACTGGGCTTGTACATGAAGATTTTTTAAAAATTTAGATTTTAAACAATGTTTTTTTCAGGAAGGAATAAAGCAGGGACTTGGTTGTGTCACTCAGTATCTTTTAGGTCCAGGTTCTACGCTGCCAACGAAACATCACATGCTCTGCAGCCTGGATTACAGGGCCGGGGGAGACAGCCAGGTCCCACCAGCCTCTGCTCACCTGCTGAACCCGCCATCCCGACCACCAGGCCGACCAGCCCGCTCCGCGTCTCCGGCAGGCTGGCGTCCGGCAGCTTCTCACAGGCTCCTTTCATCTGGTAAAACCCTCTGCTCTCTTGTGCCTGGAAATTTTCACAGCCTTCAAGATTCAGCTTTCAGTTCCCAGAAAGCATACTTTCTCGATTTGTCCGTCCCTCGCACGCCGTTTCCCGTCAGCACTGGCATTCACTTCCTTTCTGCCTGCATCTGAGAAGACCCCTACAAATCTGTGGTACATTAATGGGTGACGAGCCGTACTTTTTCTCCATGTCACACGCAATATACTGGTTTGAGCCAGTTTTTTTGGGGAAAAACACAAACCAAATGTCTCCAACATGATTTTTTCTTTGAGTAAGTGGAGCTATGTATATTTTCTATTTCTGATTTTAGATATTTCTTTTTCTTTTTCTTTTTTTGTTTTTTTTCCCAGTGCCGGGAATTGAACTCACAACCTCGCACTTGCCAGGCAGGCGCTGTGCTGCAGAGCTAAATCCCCAGCCCCAAGATATTTCTATTATATAACTTTTTTCTGATAAGAAGCAGGCTCAAGTCACTTAAAAAGCAGCAAAGAGGGAAGCAGAGCAACGCTCCAAATAAAATCATATTTAATTTTAGAAATGAAGTTAAAATGACTTTGCCTAGCTTTGCAGGGTTGGCGGAGGTGAAGGGAATCAGCTTGTCTTTTCTGTGAGATAACTGAGCTTCAGTCTAATCTCAGCATTTTAAAATTAGAAATGTTCTCCATTTGTTAGCTATGGCAAAAGTCTTTTGATATCCACAAAAGAAACTTTGGTGAACTCCAAGTCAGATGTTGCTCTAATCACTCAGTTCACCTGATCGTACAACGCTTAGGCAGTGGAGAACAGGGAATAAATGATCAGAAGAGGTTCAAGGCCTCACTCTAGGTCACACAAATCATTTCCGACCCAACCGACCTAGATTACTAGTTTGTGACACTATACCTTTGTACATTTTAGCCTCAGAATTTTACGTGGCATAAGTAAAGGAAAAACTGTAGTGTGTACTGGGTGTCAGCAATTACAGTAATTTTGGTAAGTGAACTTAGGTTTTGTAGAATAGACTCCGAGAAACCAGCATCACTGACTGACAGACTCCTCTCACAAGGGGAGGAGACGTGGACATTACCCAGTCCAACACCTTCCTTGCAGAGGTGTGGGAACTCAGGCAGGCGCACAGCATGTGTCTTCCCAAGTGTGGCCCTCTCAGGACCTCAGCTGGTTGATTCTTCACTTCGTGTTGGCTCGGAAGAGGCCTCTATGGACTTCTCAGATACACTGAGACTGAAAAGGACTGCTATGCCAGGGGAACCTTTGCCTCATTACAGCCGTTAAAAATCCAGTGGTTCAAACAGGTAGTGAGCAGGTCACAAGGTGTTAGATTTGGCCTAAGAGATGTAAGTTACCTCTCATTTAACAGTGCCCTAGAGGTACATTCTCTGTCTCTGTTTCTCTCTCTCTCTCTTTCTCTTATATACAGTCTTTTTTGAGAGGTATTGGGAATGGAAGCTATGGTCTTTTGCACTGAGCCACGTTGCCATCTTTTTTTAAAAAAAATGCTGAGACAGGATCTCTAAATCGCTCATGCTGGGCTCAAACTTGCAATCCCCTTGCCTCAGCTTGCTAGAGTGCCGAGACCAGACACGTACCTCCACTCCTGGCTACACACGAGTGCGCGCGCACGCACACACTTCTGAAGTAATGCAAATGCCAGAAGGCAGAAGAGACTCATCTCCCAACCTCTCCTCTGGTGACAGAGCTCCACCAACACATTTCAAAGGTGATGCAGGAGGAAGGCTGCTGAAGAGACTTGAAAGACCCGGGAGCCCCAGAGCGGAGGCTTCCTCGCCCATGAGGCAACAGCAGCCTCTGCCCCCAGATCCCGGTTCCGGTGCTCCAGAGATGGGCCTGGAAAAGGGCTCAGACCGCTGCAGAACTCCCCGGTCAACACTGCTGTTAGGCCAGGGCTGGGGAACGGACCCCAGGACCTGTAACAGGGAAGAATTTCATTCCGCATAGCGGTGAGAGCCTCTGGGGGCAGAACCACACACGCAGGGCTGCTATGGTGCCTCCACCTTACGTGCTCTATTTCTTAGAGACTAAAAAACTCCACATCGTGCCCATATTACATCCGTTCATGTCTTTGCTTCTGTGCCACATTCCTGCTCTCTCAAAAGTGTCTGGATTGGAAATGCTGAATCTCCTGTATCGCGCATGGGTCTCCCGCTTCCCTCCTTCATCCCAGGAGCGATGTGCCAGCAAGGTACATGCCGAGGTCTCCCCACATCCTCCCAGCTAGCAGGGTCCTCAGCTCTGGCCAGCACCACGCCTCAGGCCAGGATCTGCACTCCAGGTCCGCAGTATTTTGCTCTTCCCTCATCTCCACATTCTAACCCACTTGAAGCAAAAGCACGTTTCCTTGGGCCCAGCAGTTTTCTGGGAGGAGCAAGGAGGATGAGAAGCCAGGAATGCGAGTGGGCACCAGCGAGGGTGCTGTGGTACTCGCTACCTCACGTGGGCTGGTTTACACAAATCCTGAGTGCAGACTGGCAAGGATTCTATGTGGCTTCTTCCGGCTCTCTGAGAAGCACAGCGACACCAACGCAAAGACACTCCAGGAGCGAGCAGGTATGGTTTCAGGGGCTATAAAATCAGAGGACGTAGTGGCATTGGGCTAAGGCATTTAATTATAAATATCAAAAACAACTGCTCTCTCTTCCTCTAGTCTGAAGGACTCAGAATTCCCTGGACCCCACGCTGCTTTGTAGTGATCCCAATGTGCAGCAGAAGTGCAGAAGCACCAACCCTCAATCCCTGCTGGGAGGCCCGACAGCGCCAGCTGGAAAGGCGCTGCCAGAGACCCAAGGAGGCACCAAAGTGGTATATGCGTCTCCATCCTCCCAGGTGAGGTACCAGCAACTGCGGACGACCTTGGAGGATTTCAGGACCTGCCTTGCCCTCATCTCGGCAGCACGCCATATGTTCCTGCGTCCTTGCCCGGATGAACACTCCAGCTCGTCCTCTGGTGGTCTGCTTAGGTGTCAGTGAAGCTTACAGGCCACGTAGGTGGGAGACAGCACATTCCAAGAAAGGCAGTAGGACTGTAGTGGGAAGAAAGAGAAAGAAGATCCCAACAGCTGGTTGCTGAGAATGTGGCCTGGAAGCCTACTCCCTCTCAAAAGGGGAGCAACACCGGGCTACTTGTTGTGGGCTAATCCACAAAAAAAGAAAGAGGCGGGGAAAAAAGAAAATAGTCAAGTAAAATACAGAACATCCCAAACAACTGTGCGGCCAATCCCCGTGGGAAAGCTGAGCTGCAGAAGGTGCAGACAACAGTGGGAGAGCCTTGGGCTCGCGGAGGTCCGTGTCCCAGGACGGCAGCTGTCCAAATGAGGCTGGCTGCCCTCTGCTGTGAGGAGAGTTTCCCTCCTCCCTTTGGAGAATCCAGATGGATGCATGCATCGGAGGAAGTCATGTTGGGTTGTTCTCAAATGCTTTGACACTTCCCAGCCGGAGTCCCATAGATGGGTAGGTAACGCTGCAGGTGGGGCCTCCTGGGGCAGGACTTTCTTTTTTTTGTCTTTTTCCGGTACTGGGAATCGAACTCAGAACCTCGCGCTTGCCAGGCAGGCGCTGCGCCGCTGAGCTAAATCCCCAACCCCAGGGGGAGGACTTTCTAAGGGGCCTTCAGTTCCATGCGCCGTGCAGAAAGAGGGTGCATCCAGGGCCACTCAGTGCATTCTCCTGGCCCGTTCCGAGCTTCTCTCCATGACCCCTTGGAAGGAATGCTGCAGGTCAGGACCTTTGTGAGTCACCAGGGAGAATCTTCACATCTTGCCCTTTCCCGGGCTCAGAGCTCTTCGTTCTGGCCCGCTGAGGCAAGTGGCATCCAGCTCCTCTGCAGTGGTCAAGAGGGCAGGACTTCCTGGCCGCAAGCTTCTGTGCAGAGGTCAGATGGACCGAGTAAAGGGCAGATTGCTTAGGCCAGGCTCCAGCAGGAGGCCTAGACAGTTTTTCTTTTACAAAAGTATTTTTGCATTGTAGTTGTGTCTGTTTAACAGAAACTGGGAGATAGGATTGCAGTAGGAGACTAACACTGCTTACCCTAAATTATTTCTGGCACAAGGCATAGATAGATAGATAGATAGATAGATAGATAGATAGATGAATAAAGCAGTACGACACCGAGCAAGAAGTAGGGGCAATGACAAAACAGCCATAACTAATCACAAAAGTGTCCCGTGAGCCTCATGGAGCAGCACCTGTCATTCCCTGAGCCTCTCTGGGTGCCAAGCACTGTGTTCCATGTCGTACACACACCACTCCACACCTTCCTTACAGCAGTCCATGGTTGCATGCAGCGTGTGCTCCTATCCTGTGCTGCAGGGAGGGGACTAAGGGTGAGTGCTGTGGCCGTGGTCACATAAGTAGTAACTAGGGCAGGAAAATTCAAAACTTGCAAATCTGTCCTCCTAAACAATCTGCTGTGCCCCAAAGCGCTGTGTTGAACACGTCTGCACTCATACCTGCTTGCGCCATCAGGTAGTCTGAGGCAGTGGCCACACCTGACCGTGGGGCCGGGCAGGAGGGACTGGGAGTGAGGGCCTGGCTGGTGGGACCACTCTCTGTTCACTCCCAGTGGGGCTCCTGTCTTTCTGGCATCCCAAAATCTGCATCTGACTAAGGCAGGCAAGGCAGCCAGACTATGAAAAATGCTTAAAACTTCTCTCAATTCTAAATATACACAAATTACAGCCAGCACACAGGAACTAAACATGTTCTTTCTGCTGTTTCAGGAATGCAAGTTGCAAATAAGCCAAACAAAATAAAAATAGTAACACGACAGGGTAGACCTCCCTAAACTGGAAAGGCTGATATTTATTTGATTAATTCTGTTCCTGAACAGCAGCTATATTACAGACACAGAGGTGCTTCCACAACACGGAGTGGGCGTGCGCGTGTCCAGATGCATGCGGGCTCCCAGTCCACTGCGCATATGGATGAACACAAACACCCACCACCCACAGACAATATTTGTTCACACCGATATAAAAATCACAGTGCTCATCCTTTTCCAAACCCTGCAAACACTAAAACAAATCACTCACTTTATATAAACATGTCCGGCCTCTGGATTTACACTGGTTGGTGTAAAGGCAGAGCTGCATGTTCTGAAGACCTCGCATCAACCCAGGCCGCCTCACAGAGCATCAGGAAGCAAGAGCAGGGCTCCCAAGGGATGCTCAAGGCCCCTCTCCCAGCCCCGTAGGCGCCCTTTCTGCAACACCACTCTGTCCTTCCTCCTGACCTCCTCTGCAGACTGACCCGCCGTGCCCTTTCCCCCTGGCCTGCCTCACCAGTGTCCTACTGTACTCTGACCAGAACAGTGCAGCGGATCTTACAGGACTTCTGCTCTGAGTGATCCCATACAACCCCGCATGGCACAGTGGCTACCTGTCTGCCTTTCGGCTCCCTATCTCCCCCATTTTCCTTGCCTGGCTCCTCCTGGAAGTCTGCAGGCTGTCAGGGGCCTGAGCTCCCTGCCTCCTGCACCCTCCATCCATCAGCACAGCTGGATTGGTTTCTGGCAGATGTTCCCTGTGCTCTGTGTTTGGGATGAACAGAGGATGACGGGATGCACGCACCTCCTCTGCGGGATGAAGGAGACTGCAGCACGGCCCGGCGCTCCCCTGTGGGGCTGCCTGGCTTCTTGGAGGCTGGGTGTGGGAGCACGGGTGGCGGGATTCTGCCTGGGCTTCTGTCGTGGTGTCTCCATCAGCGGTGGGAGGGATAGCGGTGGGCAAGGTAGAGCTCTCGTCCCACTCTAGTGAGGCTGCTACTGCCAGGGTTTCACTGAGTCTCAGAAGCTAAATGCGTCCAACTTTAACAATATCTAAGAAGCCCTGAAGAAACATGATTTGTGATTTGGGGGATTTTCTGGGCTTCCAATACATGGGTCCCTGAAGGGAGAAATTGCCTTCCCTGGGAAAACAAAGAATTCCATAGCAGCCGTCCAGCTCTACCGAACTCAGCAGGAGGCAGAGCCGGCAGTCACCTATCAGACATCTACTGTGCATCTGAAGAAAATATGGAGAGTTTTCTCCTTCAGGGAGCCTATAATTCAGGAAGTTTATCACTTCTGAGTGGGCTCATTCCTTTAGGAGAAACAAAGTGTTATTTTAATGGAATAATTAGGCACAGAACAAACTAAAGTGTTCATTTTAATAAAATAGGATCTATAGATGATCCCCAGCTTGTGATGGGGCTATTACCCAAGAAACTCATTGCAGGTTGAAAATAGAGCAAGAAGAAAATGCATTTAAAGTGCCTTACCACACTGAGCACCCCACTTCAGGAGCACGGTGCCGTGAAGCAGTCGCTTCTGCATGGGACCGTGGGGCTGGCGGAGCAGGGGCTCCCGGCCACCACCCAACGCCTCCAGAGCCTAGCCCACCCTACCCTGAGTTTTGTCTCTTTTGTATATTTTACCTGACATACATTTCCCACAACTTAAAAACTGTTTTAAAAACAAAAACCTAATAGCTACAATTTTTGAAAAAAAATTATTTAAATCTTCAAAACAGGAATTTTTTAATATACAATTCCATTAAAATGAAAAAAGGAATTTTCCTGAGACAAGGTTTCAAAAGATTTAACACTTTACTGAGAAGAAACGACCACTGGTGTGTGTTCTTGTACATGTGCGTGCTACGGAGCTACCTGTTTTCAGCAGAATATCTACATCCAACTGGTTCATTGTACTCCGTTATTGCCATCTGCCTTGAAAATAAAAATGTTTACAAGAACTCTTCCATTTAGAATAACCACCACTATGCAAAAGGCCAAGCACCCTTGCACCAGCAACAGAAAGCAAAATGGAGCAACTGTGTCTGGAGCCTCTTACACCACAGCATTTCCCACCTCTGGCCCTGAGGGGCAGAATCCTCTGCAGAGCACATACAAAGGCTGTGATCACTGGCCGAACGTTGAGTTTCAGATAAGAAAAAAAGCACAGGGGAAACCTCACGCTGCAAATGGAGTGCAGACGTGGGCAGGAGTAGCAGCCTTCGCGGAGAGTCCTCCTCTCCAGCCACTAGGCTGTGAAACTAAACCTGAATGTGGATGCAGCCAAACATCTTTCTCTGTCTCTGTTTGCCAGTGTTTTCCAAAGGGAGGTGAGACAGACCCCCTCGGGCATGCTGTGAGCACCCTGGTGCTTTCCAAGGGTTCCGCAAAGGAGAGGTGGCGCGTGCTGGGGCTTCTGAAGGCCGCACTGTGTGGAACATACACAATGACAACAGCTACTTGTGGCCCGGGCCTGGCAGTGACAAGGTCCATGCTCTGAATGACAACGGGTGATGACACTGGTCTTGTTAAGGCAAGCTGATGACAAAGGAACGGCCACGCTCTGTGCCCCTCGGTGCCCGCAGCAGTACACTCACTGCAGCCCAGCAGAGGCCTCCCAGCACAAAGCACTACGGCCCGAAGGCAGCACCAACTCAATCGAATGGTCGCTATCTGGTCTGTGCCATGCAAACCTTCTCCGGACCAGTCATCGCCTGCCCTGAGATACCACAGACAGTTCACTTCCCTGGCTTGGGAGCTCTGGAAGTCCGAGATAAGGAAGTCTCAATATAGCACTGTGAATGTGGACATTGTGTGTGTTGCTGGGCTGTAATGGGCCAGAACCTCTCTTGCCCACTGCAGGCTCTGGAAAAATCATTAGTACACATAAAAGGTCCCAAGCAAATGTGTATTCCTAGAAGGGAGTAGTGAGGCCTGAGATGGAAAAATAAAATAAAATAAAATAAAATAAAATAACTGCTCTAACTAGTTGCTACCACAAACTTCTGGAGTGTTTACCTGAAACTGGAGCTTTTGATTTGAGAACCCCGACTCTTAAGTCCACATTGAACCTGTTAGCTGGAGTTGTACAGTGGAAGCTCCCAGGTGCTAACTTGTATCAGTTACCTTCCCAGCCTCTGGAGGTTTTGGCTGGGGACTTCTGATCCACAGCCATCAGACTTCCTGAGGCAGGAGCCGCATCTTTCAAAGTGTTTCCACACTGAGCACCAGCTCTTTACCACACTCATCTCCTCTGAGTCACTCAGCAGGGCCCGTGCTGTGGGCTCCGGTAGCTGCAGCGTCTTGGCTGTGGTCTCCCAGCCACACGCTGCTGAGAGAGGGTAGAACTGGGACTCCTGAAGCTGGAGGCCCTGGGAGACCACCTAGCTGCTGTGGCTTCTCAGAACCCATTTGAGCAAGCGGGCAAAAACTCAACTGGAAGGAATTTCACCTGCAGAGGTCATGCTGTGTTGGGACTGTTGATACTTCTCAAAGTCCTCTGTAGAAACCTAATGCCCAATGGCACCATATTAAGAGGTGAGGCCATTGGGAAATGATTAAGTGGAAAGGGTGCTCCCCTATGGGTGGGATTAGTGTTCCGAGGAGATGTTCCAGGGAGGTACCCTGCCTTCTGCCACGTGAGGATGTGGCTTGGAGGTGCCATCTGAGAAGCAGGGAGCAAGGCAGCATCAGATTCGGTCTGCTGGGGCCAGACCTCAGACTGCCAAGCCTCTCAAAGTGTGAACAGCAGATTTCTTTTGTTTACAAATTACTTAGTCCACCATATGTTGCTGTATTGGCCTAAATCCACTAACAGGTCACATCTGAGTCATACTGTGCATGCTCGATTCCTGACTTTTAAAGCTCTGTGACACTGAATACGTTACTCTTCTCCTTTGTCTAATTTTCTTCCTTTTGAAAATGGAGATTTAAAAAAGAACTTCTCTCATACAGTTGTGTGTAGATTAAATGAGGTAATATGTAAGCACATTTCCTACAGCAACTGGCTCATAGCTTCACTCAGTTTTCCTATTCCTCTGGGGCTAACCGTAGCCAGTGGAGAAATAGCTTTTACAGGCCAAAGTTATTCTATTCTAAAATATTTTAATAAAATGTAGATAGAAACCTCTACCCTAAATTTGTTGTAGAATAATTATAGAAGTAGAAATTAATGAAGTATAATGAAAGGTAATGTTATGGTTTGTCTAGATGTCACCCCCAGAGCCTCATGCATAGAGTTTTTGTCGAGGTGGGTAGATCTAGATTGAGTGATTGATTCCTAGTGCAGTGCTGGGATTAAGGGTGAGTGACTGCTGGATCATTCTACTGATTGGATGGGGACTCTCTCATCCACGTAGACTGTATGCAATGTAAGGGACAGAAAGAGGCGTGTCTCACGCTCTCCTGCTGCGTTTGCGGTCTTCCACTGCCATGAACTGTTGCCCCTCTGCCATGTGCTTGGAGCCAGCTGAGTATGGACTGAAACCTCTACAAACTGTGAGCTAAATAAACCTTTCCTCCCTTAACTTGTGGGTGTTGGGTATTTTTTCTCAGCAATGAGATAAAAGTAACTAATACAGGCAGTGACATAGTCGGGTTAGTATGAATCTACAATGTGCTAGAACTAGGGGACTCCAAACTTTCCTAAACCAAGGGACTTAAAACTGATTGTCGCAGCAGAGTCCATTCCTTCTAACATAATTTTTGATAGAAGGCATTGTTGAAGGAATGTGGCAGCTCGAGGTGAAGAAGAGGTGATGTCTCAGAACTGGACTCTGGCTTTACCTAGCACAGTCATAGAACCTGTGTTCCAAAGGACCCTGGTTTGGGAACCACTCCTCTTGGCTCTGTCCTCTCCTCTTTTTTTTTTTTTTTTGTTTTTCTCCGGTACCGGGAACTGAACTCACGACCTTGCGCATGCCAGGCAGGCGCTTTGCCGCTGAGCTAAATCCCCAGCCCCCTGTCCTCTCCTCTTACCAGTAGGAAGGTAAACACCACTAAAATTTACACCTGCACAGACAGGAAGCCCCGTCATCATGGCCCACAGCACTCAGCATGTGCCTGGGGCACTCGGGTTGGTGTGATGGCGGCTCTAGCGCAGGGGAGGTACCAGGCTGCCCAGGTGAGTGAGGACCAGGGGGTGGGCTTTAGAGTATGGTGATGATTGTTGCCAGCCAGGGTGGTTCTGGATTCGCGGAGGGATGAAGCAGGAAAAGTGAGTCATTGCCTAGTGAAAAGCAGAGGCCATCCTCAGGTGCGGGTACCTTACTGACTTCCAGTGCTGCCCAGAAATTTGGGGATAGCTGGTATTAGTCCCCATGAGTGATGCCTGGACCACCTGCATAGGATTCCATGGGTACATGAGCCCCGGCCTAGGCCTCCGGACTACGGACCTTGGCTTTGCCTAGGCCTCACCCGTGGAGATTCTGACTTAAGGGGTCTGAGATAGGACCTGAGAAATGGGGAATGCAGAAAAGGGTTCACAGCCATTTACAAGGTAACTGATACAAGTTAGCACCTGGGAGCTTCCACTGTACAACTCCAGCTAAATGGCTGATTGCCAAGGGAGGGGGAGCTCCGCCTGCAGACACCTGCTTGAATACCTGCACAGCTGTGGGTGAGAACTTGGGCCACACCCCTGTGAGACACAATTCTCACTCAGGGCGTCTATTACATAGAGGGTTGAAATGACAGTGCCTGCTGACCCTCCCACAGTTTATGGAGGCTCTGAAGAACCCATGCAGGCCTTTCCATCCAGCTGCTATGAGGCCTGTTATTTACGCCTGCTGCTATTAGCTCTAGCGTGCACATACTCAGAAGAGACTGACACTAAATGACACAGAAAACTTCACTGCTAGGGGCTGCTCACATCTTTCCCATTGACATGAATCATTTCTGTTATGATAACCAGCCTAGAATGAAGATATTTTAATTAGAGATAAATTGCTACTTTTTAATTTGTCTTGCTAACCACCCAGATGGCAAAGAAGTCAAAACTTTTCAGCAAAGACCCATCAAATCACTGTTCTTATGAATACTGAAGTTGTTTTAAAAATATGCTGGATGCACTTACCAAGCACTTTCAGAATAAAATTCTGGGGGTTATATTTTGCCATCAGTAAAATGCTTGTGTTTCAGTGTACAATCTGATGAGTTCTGACAGATGTCTATTCTCATGTAACAACCACAATGATGGCAGGGAGCATTTCCATCACCCTTGAAAATTCTCTCTTGTCCCTTTACAGCCAGTCCCCTTGCCCTGGATGTGGCCCCAGCCAACCACTGGTCTGCTTTCCAACATGCTGGGTTAGGCTTGTACAAAATACAGGCAAACTGTATGGAGTTTTTGTCTGGTCTCTTTTGCTCAGCATTGTATTTAAGGTCTACCCACAAGCATGAACTGTCAGTAAATATGATCCACTATGTATCAGAGGTAGGTGCACAGGGCTGAAGGATCCCACTGCGGTGGAAAGAGCAGGTTTCTGAGTTGACAGCTGGCTACTGGGAAGTGAGAAAGTGGAGACACCTGGCCAGACTGGCTTCTTCCCAGGAAGTGGAAGAGGACGAGACCACACTGAGGTACTGCGTGTTTGCACTGAGGCACGGGATTTTTCTAAAGTAGTAAGTGGCAGACCTAAGCTGTGGGATGTAGGAAATGGGAGAAGAGCAGAAAGTGCAGAGGCCAAAGTTAAACTCCACCAGTTTAAAATTTTGGGACTCTGTGTTAGTTTAAAAATATATCCAAAAATTCTTGAGAATCTTCTCTTTAAGAGATGGAGCTTAAAGTGGGAGCTGGACTTAATAACTCGTTTCTAATAAATAGAAAGGGTAGAAAGGATGCTTTACCATTTCTGACTCTACGCCATAAAAGGTATTGGTGCTTGCACCTTGGTGACTTTCTCTGGGCTCAGAACACTCTGGAGGAAGTCAGCAGGGACTTGACGCGTGGGGTGGGGATAGTCATCCCTGAGCAAAGGACAACGAAGCCGAGACGGAATGAGCAGGACTTAGGAGGACATGGAAGTGAAGGCCCATGGACATACAATAGCTTGTGTGACAATACATGGCCCAATCCAGGAACTCTAGGAAGTTCCCTTTGGAGTAGTCTACGAATCTCTTTCTTCATCCCGATCTTCCTGTATGCATGTATATTTTTATTTTTCTAGGTTACACTCAGATTCACAACATAATAGGAATCCATTAGCACTAACATCATGGAGTTAATATTGATTAGTACCATGTTCCAGTTACATGATGGCTGAACTAGCTTTGTTGGTGGCTCATATATCTTATGTGTTAGATTACTCCACGGAAAGAAGTCCCAAGATCACACGAGTGACCGCAACTTTCTAGATCAGGGACTGTCTGGAATCGTATCCTCATGCTTTTATTATGGTGGTACAGATGGGAGACTTGAGAAGATACAGTGTTATATTTCAGTAACTGAAACCTCCCTTCATTCAAATCCCAATCTCGTCTTATCTGGCTGGGAAATTTGAATTAGTGCAGACCACACATAGCAATCAAAAATTGGCAGACTCGTATATGGGCATCAGGCCATACCGACTATGCATATTTTTATACAAATGCTTGTGAAGATGAATTAAACCCTGCTGTGACTGGCATTCTGCAGCAATTGCCAGCACTGCAGAACCCAGTTAAAAAAAAAAAGTACAATAATGACTTCTTGTCTCAGAGAACAACTGGGAAGCTCCTAGTATTCTGAGCACTTCTGCATTATGGAGGGTCTCATGTGAAACTTAGGGGAGAAATGTTGAGCAGATGGTTTTAGTTTTGTCTATTATATCTGTAAAGCAGGAGAGAAGTAAGTCAGCAAAAAGAACTAAACCCTTCTGGGGGCTTACAGCACTACATGGAAATACCTCACTGAGGTGGCGTGGGGGCAGCTCTGAACACATGTGGCAGCCAGTGCTGGTGGGAGAGGGGCTTAAGAGCATATAGTAGGAAGTAATTCTTGAAGATAGAAGCTCTGCCTCGGTGGGGTCTGATAATGCTCTGAAGGGGCAAAAATGCTCAGTAGCTGTGACTCCCAGTGCCACAGCTACTACAACATCCGGCTTTGCAGCACTTGCAGTATAGCTAGCAAAATTAAGAAGCTGATTTTGTTTTCTCACTTAACCTTAATTTAAACAGTCATGAATGGATACTGC
The DNA here is from genome assembly GCF_000276665.1 of Chinchilla lanigera. Taxonomy (NCBI): domain Eukaryota; kingdom Metazoa; phylum Chordata; class Mammalia; order Rodentia; family Chinchillidae; genus Chinchilla; species Chinchilla lanigera. The sequence goes on along the minus strand of NW_004955472.1, from coordinate 7,513,913 downwards.
ACTGGATGATGTCAATCTAAGCGATGGTTGAGGGATCATTCTTTAAAACTGTGAGCCTCTTAAAGAATGGAGATGTACTTGTTTGGCTATTACTCTGTGCTGAGCACCATATCTGACATCCAGTAGTTTTCTTGTTTATTTGTTTTGTTTTTTAATGCTCATGAACAAACACTCAACAGTCCGAAGAGGACTAACTTATGGTACTGAAGGCAGATCCTACAAGACTATGTAGCCAGTATTTCCCAAAGGGCATTTCAAATGGTCTGTAGAAATGCTGCCTATTCTATGTCATGGAGAGTTAGAATGCAAATTAGTGTATTAAAGGAACCTGAACAGCTTTATTAATTCACTGTTTCCCATAATTACGTGACCACTGAACACTCATTTTAGATAATACTTTCAACATCCTGTAGGTTTAGTAGCTTCTAGAAAAAAGACTTTGGGGGATGCTACAGTAAGTTAAGATGGGGATAGGAAGGAAACATCCAGTTAATTCCTGGAAGGTATTTCTCTCTCTCTTTCTTTCTTTCTTTCTTTCTTTCTTTCTTTCTTTCTTTCTTTCTTTCTTTCTTTCTTTTTTTTCTTAATTTTTATTTGTACATATTGTAGTATATAATATTTACATTCCTTGTATGGAACTGGTACATATTTTCAGCACATATTTAGCAGGTAATAAATATTTACTGAATGGTGTAGAAGGCATTTTCTCCCAGGCAAAATCAGAGGTGGACTGTAAACCATTTCCACCCAGCTAAGGTCCAAAGAGAAGAAGGTAATGGCACATAATTCATAATTCTAGAAGGAGGTAATGGCACTGTAGGCTGCTACAGTGGGTGTATCTGCAGATAATCTGACATCTGAGAATGATGCAATGGCAAATTAAAACAAAAATTAAAAATTATAGA